>NW_024404464.1:84365-123444 GCF_905171775.1 Rana temporaria | reverse complement strand
TTCCTCTTCCATCCCTCCGTCCTTGCCATCTCTCCTCCATCACCTTCTCTTCTCCTCCATCCCCACCTTCTATCCTCCTCCATCCTCACCATCTCTCCTCCTCCATCACCTTCTATCCTCCTCCATCCCTCCTTCCTCACCTTCTCTCCTCCTCCATCCCTTCGTCCTTGCCATCTCTCCTCCATCACCTTCTCTCCTCCTCCATCCCCACCTTCTATCCTCCTCCATCCCTCCTTCCTCACCATCTCTCCTCCTCCATCACCATCTCTCCTCCTCCATCCCTCCTTCCTCACCTTCTCTCCTCCTCCATCCCTCCTTCCTCACCATCTCTCCTCCTCCATCCCTCCTTCCTCACCTTCTCTCCTCCTCCATCCCTCCTCCCTCACCATCTCTCCTCCTCCATCCCTCCTCCCTCACCATCTCTCCTCCTCCATCCCTCCTCCCTCACCATCTCTCCTCCTCCATCCCTCCTTCCTCACCATCTCTCCTCCTCCATCCCTCCTTCCTCACCATCTCTCCTCCTCCATCCCTCCTCCCTCACCTTCTATCCTCCTCCATCCCTCCTTCCTCACCATCTCTCCTCCTCCATCCCTCCTCCTCACCTCTCTCCTCCTCCATCCCTCCTTCCTCACCATCTCTCCTCCTCCATCCCTCCTTCCTCACCATCTCTCCTCCTCCATCCCTCCTCCCTCACCTTCTATCCTCCTCCATCCCTCCTCCTCACCATCTCTCCTCCTCCATCCCTCCTTCCTCACCATCTCTCCTCCTCTTCTATCGCTCCATCCTCATTGTCTATTTCCTCCTCACTATCTTTGCTCTTCCTTCATCTCCTTTCCTTCTCACTTCCATAGATGGTTGGGGGGCAGATCTGTATCTTTGATATCTCCTGATGCCAGAAACATCCACCTGGTGAAGGAAAGCACCGAGCATCCTGGTGGACATCCTACAAAACTTGGGAACCCGGATGGGGACAATCAGGAGTTTTTTGATCCAGGACGGGGCAGATACCGGCTTTGGTTTTCGGAGCGGTGAAAAGATTCAAATAAAAACCTTGGAACCGTTCTGCAGCAGGGAACGGCAGACGGACACCTTCCTCCAAGGTCCCAAAGAAGGTCTGCAAGGGTTAGCGGGGTAACTGGGAGATTGGAAACCAGAAAGGGAGGGAGCAAGAAACCAAATATCCCTGAGACTTCTTCTGCGGTGCCCCGGTAGTCCCTCTGCGGTGCCCCGGTACTCCCTCTGTGGTGCCCCCGTACTCCCTCTGCGGTGTCCCTGTACTCCCTCTTATGGTGCCCCCATACTCCCTCTGCGGTACCCCCATACTCCGTCTGCGGTGCCCTGGTACGCCCTCTTGTGGTACCCCCTTACTCCCTCTTGTGGTGCCCCGTACTCCCTCTTGTGGTGCCCCCGTACTCCCTCTTGTGGTGCCCCTTTATCCCCTCTGTGGTGCCCTGGTACTCCCTCTGCGGTGTCCCTGTACACCCTCTGCGGTGTCCCCGTACTCCCTCTTATGGTGCCCCCATACTCCCTCTGCGGTACCCCCATACTCCGTCTGCGGTGCCCTGGTACGCCCTCTTGTGGTACCCCCTTACTCCCTCTTGTGGTGCCCCCGTACTCCCTCTTGTGGTGCCCCCGTACTCCCTCTTGTGGTGCCCCTTTACTCGCTCTGCGGTGTCCCTGTACTCCCTCTTATGGTGCCCCCGTACTCCCTCTGCGGTACCCCCATATTGTCTGTGGTGCCCCGATACTCCCTCTCGTGGTACCCCCTTACTCCCTCTGTGGTGCCCCGGTACTCCCTCTTGTGGTGCCCCCGTACTCCCTCTTGTGGTGCCCCCGTACTCCCTCTTGTGGTGCCCCGGTACTCCCTCTTGTGGTGCCCCCGTACTCCCTCTTGTGGTGCCCCGGTACTTCCTCTTGTGGTGCCCCGGTACTTCCTCTTGTGATGCCCCGGTACTACCTCTTGTGATGCCCCGGTACTGCCTCTTGAGGTGCCCCGGTACTCCCTCTTGTGGTGCCCCGGTACTCCCTCTTGTGGTGCCTCAGTCCTCCCTCTTGTGGTGCCCCGGTACTCCCTCTTGAGGTGCCTCGGTCCTCCCTCTTGTGGTGCCCCCGTACTCCCTCTTGAGGTGCCCCCGGTACTCCCTCTTGTGGTTCCCCCGGTACTCCCTCTTGAGGTGCCCCCGGTACTCCCTCTTGTGGTTCCCCCGGTACTCCCTCTTGAGGTGCCCCCAGTACTCCCTCTTGTGGTGCCCCGGTACTCCCTCTTGTGGTGTCCCGGTACTCCCTCTTGTGGTGCCCCGGTCCTCCCTCTTGTGGTGCCCCGGTACTCCCTCTTGTGGTGCCCCGGTACTCCCTCTTGTGGTGCCCCGGTCCTCCCTCTTGAGGTGCCACGGTCCTCCCTCTTGAGGTGCCTCGGCCCTCCCTCTTGAGGTGTCCCGGTACTTCCTCTTGTGGTGCCCCGGTACTCCCTCTTGTGGTGCCCCGGTACTCCCTCTTGTGGTGCCCCTGTACTCCCTCTTGTGGTGCCCCGGTACTCCCTCTTGTGGTGCCCCGATACTTCCTCTTGTGGTGTCCCGGTACTCCCTCTTGTGGTGCCCCGGTACTCCCTCTTGTGGTGCCCCGGTACTCCCTCTTGTGGTGCCCCGGTACTCCCTCTTGTGGTGCCCCAATACTTCCTCTTGTGGTGTCCCGGTACTCCCTCTTGTGGTGCCACGGTCCTCCCTCTTGAGGTGCCTCGGTCCTCCCTCTTGTGGTGCCCCTGTACTCCTTCTTGTGATGCCCCGGTACTCCCTCTTGAGGTGCCCCGGTACTCCCTCTTGTGGTGACCCCGTACTCCCTCTTGTGGTGCCCCGGTACTCCCTCTTGTGGTGACCCCGTACTCCCTCTTGAGGTGCCTCGGTCCTCCCTCTTGTGGTGCCCCGGTACTCCCTCTTGTGGTGCCCCGATACTTCCTCTTGTGGTGTCCCGGTACTCCCTCTTGTGGTGCCCCGGTACTCCCTCTTGTGGTGCCCCGGTACTCCCTCTTGTGGTGCCCCGGTACTCCCTCTTGTGGTGCCCCAATACTTCCTCTTGTGGTGTCCCGGTACTCCCTCTTGTGGTGCCACGGTCCTCCTTCTTGAGGTGCCTCGGTCCTCCCTCTTGTGGTGCCCCTGTACTCCTTCTTGTGATGCCCCGGTACTCCCTCTTGAGGTGCCCCGGTACTCCCTCTTGTGGTGACCCCGTACTCCCTCTTGTGGTGCCCCGGTACTCCCTCTTGTGGTGACCCCGTACTCCCTCTTGTGGTGTCCCGGTACTCCCTCTTGTGGTGCCCCGGTCCTCCCTCTTGTGGTGCCCCGGTACTCCCTCTTGTGGTGCCCCGGTACTCCCTCTTGTGGTGCCCCGGTCCTCCCTCTTGTGGTGCCCCGGTACTTCCTCTTGTGGTGCCCCGGTACTCCCTCTTGTGATGCCCCGGTACTACCTCTTGTGATGCCCCGGTACTGCCTCTTAAGGTGCCTCGGTCCTCCCTCTTGTGATGCCCCGGTGCTCCCTCTTGAGGTGCCCTGGTCCTCCCTCTTTTGGTGCCCCCGGTACTCCCTCTTGAGGTGCCCCCGGTACTCCCTCTTGAGGTGCCCCGGTACTCCCTCTTGTGGTGCCCCGGTACTCCCTCTTGTGGTGCCTCGGTCCTCCCTCTTGTGGTGCCCCGGTACTCCCTCTTGAGGTGCCTCGGGTCTCCCTCTTGTGGTGCCCCCGTACTCCCTCTTGAGGTGCCCCGGTACTCCCTCTTGTGGTGCCCCGGTACTCCCTCTTGAGGTGCCCCGGTCCTCCCTCTTGTGGTGCCCCCGTACTCCCTCTTGAGGTGCCCCGGTCCTCCCTCTTGAGGTGCCTCGGTCCTCCCTCTTGAGGTGCCCCCAGTACTCCCTCTTGTGGTGCCCCCAGTACTCCCTCTTGTGGTGCCCCGGTACTCCCTCTTGTGGTGTCCCGCTACTCCCTCTTGTGGTGCCCCGGTCCTCCCTCTTGTGGTGCCCCGGTACTCCCTCTTGTGGTGCCCCGGTACTCCCTCTTGTGGTGCCCCGGTACTCCCTCTTGTGGTGCCCCGGTCCTCCCTCTTGAGGTGCCACGGTCCTCCCTCTTGAGGTGCCTCGGCCCTCCCTCTTGAGGTGCCCCGGTACTTCCTCTTGTGGTGCCCCGGTACTCCCTCTTGTGGTGCCCCGGTACTCCCTCTTGTGGTGCCCCGGTACTCCCTCTTGTGGTGCCCCAGTACTCCCTCTTGTGGTGCCCCGGTACTCCCTCTTGTGGTGCCCCGATACTTCCTCTTGTGGTGTCCCGGTACTCCCTCTTGTGGTGCCCCGGTACTCCCTCTTGTGGTGCCCCGGTACTCCCTCTTGTGATGCCCCAATACTTCCTCTTGTGGTGTCCCGGTACTCCCTCTTGTGGTGCCACGGTCCTCCCTCTTGAGGTGCCTCGGTCCTCCCTCTTGTGGTGCCCCTGTACTCCTTCTTGTGATGCCCCGGTACTCCCTCTTGTGGTGTCCCGTACTCCCTCTTGTAGTGTCCCAGTCCTCCCTCTTGAGGTGCCCCGGTACTCCCTCTTGTGGTGACCCCGTACTCCCTCTTGAGGTGCCCCGGTACTCCCTCTTGAGGTGCCCCGGTACTCCCTCTTGTGGTGACCCCGTACTCCCTCTTGTGGTGCCCCGGTACTCCCTCTTGTGGTGACCCCATACTCCCTCTTGAGGTGCCTTGGTCCTCCCTCTTGTGGTGCCCCGGTACTCCCTCTTGTGGTGTCCCGGTACTCCCTCTTGTGGTGCCCCGGTACTCCCTCTTGTGGTGCCCCCGGTACTCCCTCTTGAGGTGCCTCGGTCCTCCCTCTTGAGGTGCCCCCGGTACTCCCTCTTGTGGTGCCCCGGTACTACCTCTTGTGGTGCCCCGGTACTCCCTCTTGTGGTGCCCCGGTACTCCCTCTTGTGGTGCCCCCGGTACTCCCTCTTGTGGTGCCCCCGGTACTCCCTCTTGTGATGCCCCGGTACTCCCTCTTGTGATGCCCCGGTACTCCCTCTTGTGGTGTCCCGGTACTCCCTCTTGAGGTGCCACGGTACTCCCTCTTGTGGTGTCCCGGTACTCCCTCTTGAGGTGCTACGGTACTTCCTCTTGTGGTGTCCCGGTACTCCCTCTTGAGGTGCCACGGTACTCCCTCTTGTGGTGCCCCGGTACTCCCTCTTGAGGTGCCTCGGTACTCCCTCTTGTGGTGCCCCGGTACTCCCTCTTGTGGTGTCCCGGTACTCCCTCTTGAGGTGCCTCGGTCCTCCCTCTTGTGGTGCCCCCGGTACTCCCTCTTTAGGTGCCCCCGGTACTCCCTCTTGAGGTGCCCCCGGTACTCCCTCTTGTGGTGCCCCGGTACTCCCTCTTGTGGTGCCCCGGTACTCCCTCTTGTGGTGCCCCGGTACTCCCTCTTGTGGTGCCCCGGTACTCCCTCTTGTGGTGCCCCGGTACTCCCTCTTGTGGTGTCCCGGTACTCCCTCTTGTGGTGTCCCGGTACTCCCTCTTGTGGTGCCCCGGTACTCCCTCTTGAGGTGCCTCGGTCCTCCCTCTTGTGGTGCCCCCGTACTCCCTCTTGTGGTGCCCCGGTACTCCCTCTTGTGGTGTCCCGGTACTCCCTCTTGTGGTGCCCCGGTACTCCCTCTTGTGGTGCCCCGGTACTCCCTCTTGAGGTGCCCCGGTACTCCCTCTTGAGGTGCCTCGGTCCTCCCTCTTGTGGTGCCCCCGTACTCCCTCTTGTGATGCCCCGGTACTTCCTCTTGTGGTGCCCCGGTACTCCCTCTTGTGGTCCCACTGTGCTCCCTCTTGAGGTGCCACGGTCCTCCCTCTTGTGGTGCCCCCTCTTAAGGTGCCTCGGTCCTCCCTCTTGTGGTGCCCCGGTACTCCCTCTTGTGGTGTCCCGGTACTCCCTCTTGAGGTGCCTCGGTCCTCCCTCTTGTGGTGCCCCCGGTACTCCCTCTTTAGGTGCCCCCGGTACTCCCTCTTGAGGTGCCCCCGGTACTCCCTCTTGTGGT
Source organism: Rana temporaria (assembly GCF_905171775.1). Lineage (NCBI taxonomy): Eukaryota > Metazoa > Chordata > Amphibia > Anura > Ranidae > Rana > Rana temporaria. Next base: position 117,419 of record NW_024404464.1, on the reverse strand, counting down.
GCCCCGGTACTCCCTCTTGTGGTGCCCCGGTACTCCCTCTTGTGGTGCCCCGGTACTCCCTCTTGTGGTGCCCCGGTACTCCCTCTTGTGGTGCCCCGGTACTCCCTCTTGTGGTGTCCCGGTACTCCCTCTTGTGGTGTCCCGGTACTCCCTCTTGTGGTGCCCCGGTACTCCCTCTTGAGGTGCCTCGGTCCTCCCTCTTGTGGTGCCCCCGTACTCCCTCTTGTGGTGCCCCGGTACTCCCTCTTGTGGTGTCCCGGTACTCCCTCTTGTGGTGCCCCGGTACTCCCTCTTGTGGTGCCCCGGTATTCCCTCTTGAGGTGCCCCGGTACTCCCTCTTGAGGTGCCTCGGTCCTCCCTCTTGTGGTGCCCCCGTACTCCCTCTTGTGATGCCCCGGTACTTCCTCTTGTGGTGCCCCGGTACTCCCTCTTGTGGTCCCACTGTGCTCCCTCTTGAGGTGCCACGGTCCTCCCTCTTGTGGTGCCCCCTCTTAAGGTGCCTCGGTCCTCCCTCTTGTGGTGCCCCCGTACTCCCTCTTGTGGTGCCCCGTTCCTCCATCTTGTGGTGCCCCCGTACTCCCTCTTGTGGTGCCGCGGTACTCCCTCTTTTGGTGCCGCAGTACTCCTTCTTGTGATGCCCCGGTACTCCCTCTTGAGGTGCCCCTGTACTCCCTCTTGAGGTGCCCCTGTACTCCCTCTTGTGATGCCCCGGTACTTCCTCTTGTGGTGCCCCGGTACTCCCTCTTGAGGTGCCACGGTCCTCCCTCTTGTGGTGTCCCGTTACTCCCTCTTGTGGTGTCCCGGTACTCCCTCTTGTGGTGTCCCGGTACTCCCTCTTGTGGTGTCCCGGTACTCCCTCTTGTGGTGCCCCGGTACTCCCTCTTGTGGTGCCCCCGGTACTCCCTCTTGTGGTGCCACGGTCCTCCCTCTTGTGGTGTCCCGGTACTCCCTCTTGTGGTGCCCCCGGTACTCCCTCTTGTGGTGCCCCGGTACTCCCTCTTGTGGTGCCCCGGTACTGCCTCTTGTGGTGTCCCGGTCCTCCCTCTTCTGGTGCCCCGGTACTCCCTCTTGTGGTGCCCCCGGTGTGATACATTTACCTATATGTCTCAGTTTACTGCTCCCTGCTAGCCAGGTTATTGATGTGCTAATGTCCCCTCACTATTTCTAAAGGTTAATTGATCTATTGTGTTGTGTGAAGGAGAGCTGGGTTTAAGTGGCTTGTGTTAATTATTCTGATTGCTTCATTGTGGTAATTATCTCTCTATATGCGGGGTCGAGCGGTCTGGTTGATGTATTCAGTACAGCTAGTGCTCAGCGTCATTGATGTCATTGTCTAAAGAAAATGTGTTTTCAGCATCGGCCCCGTCGTGTCTACCTACTCATCTGTATGGAAGCCCCAGTGTGAGGGGGGCGGAGATTTGTCATTGTAACAGTTTTGGAAATGACATATAAGCTGTGTGTGATAACATTAAAGTCTGTGTTGTTCAAGCAGTAAGCTGGTCTCATGTGTGGCTTTCTGGGCGATTCCAGGGATATCCCTCCTCGTGGAATATTGGGGTGATTTTCGTTATGGGAAGAAGGGAACGTTGACGGGGATATCATACCGATACCGTCACAATTGGTTGGTAGCAGTGGGATTTTTCCCTTCTATTCCCCTTCACACCCGGATTCCAAGCAGACACTGGAAGAACTACTGGAAGTTCGTGGAAGGATTGCTAGCAACAAAACCAAGCGGGTCATCATAGCAGAATTAATGGAGATAGACCAGGAGGACGGGATTGCAGCAACGCCAGCAGTACAAGAGATGGAGACACCAGTGATTCAGGAGGAGGAATCGCCAGCCAACAAGCTAATGAGAGAGAAGCTAGCATGGTTCGGCCCGAACCCAACGCCAGATGTGGTACTGAAAGTGATGGACCTGTTAGCGAAGGAGGCTAAAGAAATAAGAGACGCGGAGCTACAGAAGGATAAACAAATAAGGGACGCAGAACTACAGAAGGATAAACAAATAAGGGACGCAGAGCTACAGAAGGCTAAACAAATAAGGGACGCAGAACTACAGAAGGATAAAGAAATAAGAGACGCAGAACTACAGGAGGATAAACAAATAAGGGACGCAGAACTACAGGAGGCTAAAGAAATAAGGGACGCAGAACTACAGAAGGATAAACAAATAAGGGACGCAGAACTACAGAAGGATAAACAAATAAGAGACGCAGAGCTACAGAAGGCTAAACAAATAAGGGACGCAGAGCTACAGAAGGCTAAACAAATAAGGGACGCAGAACTACAGAAGGATAAACAAATAAGAGACGCAGAGCTACAGTTAAAACTGGCAGCAGTCCAACAAGCAGCCGCACATTCTACGAACAGTGAGTACAGCACAGCAGACGCAAGGAAGATTCCGTTTAGCGCTTTTAAAGCTTTTGATGAAAAGGACTGTGAGATTGATAACTTCCTGGCGGATTTTGAGCGACAATGTAACCTGCACCGAATAGCTAGAGGAGACTGGGTTGCAATATTGTCAGGCAAACTGTCAGGCAAAGCTTCTGATGCTTTCCGGACCGTGCCAGATCAGGATATTCATAGCTACGCCAGGGTTAAAGAAGTGCTCCTGGCTCGTTATGCAGTAACCCCAGAGTCCCACCGACAGAAGTTCAGGGACTCACGCAAAACCACGGAAGACTCTTATGCGGAATGGGCATGCCAATTGTCCCGGTCGGCCTCTAACTGGGCTAACAGCAGCCAGGCCACCACCGCAGAGGACATTTTGCAACTAATGCTCCTGGAGCAATTTTACAATCACATCCAGACGGACGTCAAAGATTGGGTGAGAGATCGCAGGCCCATGACTCTACCAGAGGCCGCGAAGTTGGCGGATGAATATGCAGATACTCGCAAGACGAACCAGGTCACACCACAGGAACAACCTCCACCACAAACGGTGCCCTCACACCCACCAACCGCTAGATACCAACCTCCTAACAGACCGGTGACATCTAGCCCTCGCTATCATCGCCAGGAGGGCAACGAACAACGCTGCTTCCGGTGCAAACAGCTGGGTCACTTCAAGCAGAATTGCCCCATGAATGACAACACCAGGTCAAATTGGTCTCAACCTGGGTACCGCCCACCAGCAGCAGCCCATTGTGTAGACTCGGCTTGGGATCCAAAGGAGCTGGGTCAGGAAGAACCATTGGGCACCCCTTACGAAGCCCTCATGGTACAATCTGTTATTACGGACAACAGGGAACACCATTGTCAGCTGGTCATGGGCGACAGCCCTGAGCCGGAGGGGCCCTGGAGGGAGCTGGGCAGAAAGAGGCACCGCCGGCCACCCTTCAAGAAGAAGAGGTCCTGGAAGCCGTATAACAAGCTGACCTGGGAGGAGAAGAAGCGACTGGAGGAGAGGGAGTCGCAGCGGGCGTCCCAGATGCGTGCCGAGATGTTCGCCAAGGGCCCACCGGTGGCCCCTTACACCACCACCCAGTTCCTGATGATGAAGGACCATGTGGAGAGCCTGCAGGACATGAGCAAGCAGGAGCTGATCCGTGAGTACATAGAGCTGGAGGAGTGCATAAGCCGCATGGAGGAGGAGAACAACCACCTGAGGTCACAGCAGCATGAACTGGAGATGGAGCTGGAGAAGCTCCAAGAGGAGAACCGGCGGCTGCGGAGGGAGCAGGGGGTGGCTGACCTTATGGGGCTCTGATTCCCCTCCCCCCCCCCCCGGACTCTGAGCACCAGTGCTACAGCATTTCAACAAATATAACTTTTTCTTTTTATGAATCTCCTGGGATTGTCACTTCAGAGCCATAACCTGCCCCCTCCCATAGCGGGACACCTAGACGGCGGCGCACAGACCCATTCGCTGTCTTCACACTGACTTCTGGTGACTTTGCAGATCGCACAAAGACTTGGGGACTGACCGGCGTGTGATCTGACGACCCGGTGACATACCTGAGTCTGAAGCAGTTGCCAAGGGAGGTCAGTCATGCCAAACGGAGTTAACCTCTGACTAATAGCTCTGAACCCGTCAACCCTACTGGACCAGGGAAGGTCCAACCGGGTTTGCCGGAGCAGGGAGCAAAAGGGGGGGCCATTGTGATACATTTACCTATGTCTCAGTTTACTGCTCCCTGCTAGCCAGGTTATTGATGTGCTAATGTCCCCTCACTATTTCTAAAGGTTAATTGATCTATTGTGTTGTGTGAAGGAGAGCTGGGTTTAAGTGGCTTGTGTTAATTATTCTGATTGCTTCATTGTGGTAATTATCTCTCTATATGCGGGGTCGAGCGGTCTGGTTGATGTATTCAGTACAGCTAGTGCTCAGCGTCATTGATGTCATTGTCTAAAGAAAATGTGTTTCAGCATCGGCCCCGTCGTGTCTACCTAGTCATCTGTATGGAAGCCCCAGTGTGAGGGGGGCGGAGATTTGTCATTGTAACAGTTTTGGAAATGACATATAAGCTGTGTGTTATAACATTAAAGTGTGTTGTTCAAGCAGTAAGCTGGTCTCATGTGTGGCTTTCTGGGCGATTCCAGGGATATCCCTCCTCGTGGAATATTGGGGTGATTTTCGTTATGGGAAGAAGGGAACGTTGACGGGGATATCATACCGATACCGTCACACCCGGTACTTCCTCTTGTGGTGCCCCCGGTACTCCCTCTTGTGATGCCCCGGTACTCCCTCTTGAGGTGCCCCTGTACTCCCTCTTGTGATGCCCCGGTACTTCCTCTTGTGGTGCCCCTGTACTCCCTCTTGAGGTGCCCTTGTACTCCCTCTTGTGATGCCCCGGTACTTCCTCTTGTGGTGCCCCTGTACTCCTTCTTGTGATGCCCCTGTACTCCCTCTTGTGATGTCCCGGTCCTCCCTCTTGAGGTGCCCCTGTACTCCCTCTTGTGATGCCCCGGTACTCCCTCTTGTGATGCCCCTGTACTCCCTCTTGTGATGCCCCGGTACTTCCTCTTGTGGTGCCCCTGTACTCCTTCTTGTGATGCCACGGTGCTCCCTCTGAAACATTTTCCGTCCTGCTCCTTCAAATTTTCTTGTCAATTCAATATTAATTGTACCCCACTAGTTATAAAGTCAAACATTCGAAAAACGGAAAATTTGGAATTTCATTTTGATTGTATGTGCCCCTGGAGGGGGATGGGGGGACCAGACTTTAAAAACAATGGTGGTCCACACTGCCGAAGGCTGCTGGCCCCATTGGTGGTCTGGGATCCCCCCATTTATTCTGACATCTTGACCCCGCAATAACGGTAGACAACAGTCTTAGAGAGGAACCTCCCCCCCTCCCCCCACCATTGGATCCAGTGTTTTTCTGCTGAAAGCCGCCACGTGCCAGGTCCGTGCCGCCATCTTCTTTGTGAACATCATTAGAGAGCTGGCTGTCCCGTGTCAGTTCTAGAAAACCGGTCCCTGAACCCCGAAAGTCTGATGAGATGCATGACGCGGGTACCCCAGGAGAAAACTAACGGGCCACTTTAAGGCTTCTCTGGAACGTGAGCCAGGAGAAGCTTCCGTGTCACGGGGGGGCTGGAAAGAAGGCGAGGAGTTCACGGGGTGACTGGAAAGAAGGCGAGGAGTTCACGGGGTGACTGGAAAGAAGGCGAGGAGTTCACGGGGTGACTGGAAAGAAGGCGAGGAGTTCACGGGGTGACTGGAAGGCGAGGAGTTCACGGGGTGACTGGAAAGAAGGCGAGGAGTTCACGGGGTGACTGGAAAGAAGGCGAGGAGTTCACGGGGTGACTGGAAAGAAGGCGAGGAGTTCACGGGGTGACTGGAAAGAAGGCGAGGAGTTCACGGGGTGACTGGAAAGAAGGCGAGGAGTTCACGGGGTGACTGGAAAGAAGGCGAGGAGTTCACGGGGTGACTGGAAAGAAGGCGAGGAGTTCACGGGGTGACTGGAAAGAAGGCGAGGAGTTCACGGGGTGACTGGAAAGAAGGCGAGGAGTTCACGGGACGCTCCACTGAACTCACGAAATTCTTGGCTCCTCCTCCTGGATTCTACGCCTGTGAAGAAAGAGACCAATGAAATCTGGAGGAGCCCCGTAATGGTGCTTGGCCCACTGACTCTATGGCACTGCCATGGCTCTGGCCCCAGAAATTGCTCCACATTCAGAAGAGAGGCTGAAGAGCAATCCAAGCTGGACCCAACACCCAGCGGTACCTCCAGACACCCCTTGGCGGGGGCCACCACATGCCTACTGGGCCACACGGCTTTTCCAATGGAGACTCCACATCCAGCGCGGTCGCTCTGCGCTCACCAGCAAATATCGATTGAAAAAAAACCTGCAAAATTAAATTTATGAAAGTCAGCAGAGCTGCAAAAAAAAACGTCCCTCCTCCGCGGACATCAACACAAACCATGCTGCTCATGGGCGGGGTTATACCTCAGAGGCCAGCCTATAGTTTTATTAACTGCCGTTGTAAAATCCTCCTGTAGGCGGCAGCATAACTATTTGTTCAAGAATCCTGTGTCTGTCCATGGATGAGAGAGAAGATTACAGCGCCCCCCCAGGACTGAGCGCCCCCCCCCAGGACTGAGCACCCCCCCCCCCCGGCCTGAGCGCCCCCTCCAGGACTGAGCGCCCTCCCTCAGGACTGAGCGCCCCCCCTCCCACAGGACTGAGCGCCCCCCCTCCCCCAGGACTGAGCGCCCCCCCCCACAGGACTGAGCGCCCCCCCCCCACAGGACTGAGCACCCCCCCCACAGGACTGAGCACCCCCCCCCCCCCCAGGACTGAGCGCCCCTCCCGGCCTGAGCGCCCCCCCAGGACTGAGCGCCCCCCCCCCCCGAGCGCCCCCCCCAGGACTGAGAGAGCACAGACAGGACACAAAATCACAGACAACATTGAGTGAAATTAATAAAATAAACCTTTATATATTATAATCGCAGAACTTCGAGGAACATTCCACATCTACTCAGATCAGAAACGAGAGACAATCTGATTATGACAAACGTTTCCGAGTGTGAGGGCCCTGGAGACAGTCAGGAGTGCCTGTAGCTGCGGAGGAGTGAGACTGCTGGTCAGAGAGTGACAGTAACTTGAGAACGTGGAATCGTTACCAAAACACAGACGTCTGGTCAGGGAATGACAATCTGAGAGCCTCAGACATGTGAACATGACATGAAGTCAGACTGCTGGTCAGAGAGTGACAGTAACTGGGGCCCTCAGATGTGTTACCAAAGTGTAGATGTCTGGGCTTAGACTGCTGGTCAGGGAATGACAATCTGAGAGCCTCAGATATGTGAGCACAACATGAAGTCAGACTGCTGGTCATAGAGAGACTGTTACTAGGGTCCACGGAAGGGTAAGAAAAGCAGAGATGTCAGGGGTTATGACTACAGCTGAGGACGTCAGAAGAACATGACATGGAGTCAAACTGCTGGTCAGAGAGTGACAGTAACGAGAGACCTTGTAATCATTACCAAAGTGTAGATGTCTGGGGTTAGACTGCTGGTCAGGGAATGACTACGGCTGAGGACGTCAGAAGAACATGACATGGAGTCAAACTGCCGGTCAGAGAGTGACAGTAACGAGAGACCTTGTAATCATTACCAAAGTGTAGATGTCTGGGGTTAGACTGCTGGTCAGGGAATGACTACGGCTGAGGACGTCAGAAGAACATGACATGGAGTCAAACTGCTGGTCAGAGAGTGACAGTAACTAGGAACTTTGGAATTGTTAAAGTGTAGATGTCTGGGATTAGACTGCTGTTCAGGGAATGACTGTAGCCGAGAGCCTCAGATATGTGAACACAACATGAAGTCAGACTGCTGGTCATAGAGAGACTGTTACTAGAGTCCACGGAAGGGTTAGAAAAGCAGAGATGTCAAGGGTTAGACTGCTGGTCAGGGAATGACTACAGCTGAGGACGTCAGAAGAACATGACATGGATTCAAACTGCTGGTCAGAGAGTGACAGTAACGAGGGACCTTGTAATCATTACCAAAGTGTAGATGTCTGGGATTAGACTGCTGGTCAGGGAACGACTACAGCGGAGGACGTGAGAAGAACATGACATGGAGTCAAACTGCTGGTCAGAGAGTGACAGTAGCTGGGACACATGTGGCCATTGCTACCCTGGTGATCAGCCTATTGGTGGGCAGTGAGGGTCTCATTCTCTCTGCTGGTTTCAGTTATAAAAATATTTATTTATCTTGATTGTCAGAGCAATAATTATTATAAGAGCCACACCCTCTGTGACATACCTTCCTCCAATAGGTGCTTTGACCACCAATCAGGGTGAAGCACGCCAGAGGCGGTGTGGCCATCATATGGTTTGCTGCTGCAATATAATCCTAATGAGTGGCTGATGTTTGTGCTCAGATGATGTAATCATTCTAAATGTGAAGGAAATGTTCAGCCTGTACACCATTATCCCTGGATGGTGATTGTGCGTCCCTGGTGACGACATGCAAAGCTATTCCCCCGGCTGGACGGAATTCTGCTCGGGTGAGAGTTCGGATCCAGCTTCGTGTGTCCCGGAGGTGGGAGGCGACATCAATCCCATCACAGCTGCTGCGTCATACAGGACATCTGATTGGCCATCGCACAAACCTGCACCCCCCACCCCCATAGAAAACGTAGAGGTGTCAGACTACATCTATGTGGCTCAACCCCAGTCTGGGTGTGCTGCTGGTGAATGACCCCCAATTTAGCTAGTGCTGCTCCTCGGGGGGAGTTCCCCCAAGAAATATCCCCTCCCACTGCCCCGCCCCAGAGTTTCCATGAAGCAGTTAAATTATACGCAACACCTTCAATTAAAAAATAGATCATAAAAAGGCTGAAGTCCTGGGGTAAAGCCTGCCCCCAGGGTTCTCGGCCGGCCACCAAAGAGAGCTTGTCCATGGTCACATGACCCCACAGCAAGGTCTCTTCCCCGCCGGCGTGCTATCCTCGGCGGGTGCTATGAGTTTCAGCAATGGCGGCTCTCCGCTTGCGGTAGTGTAATAGACCGGATCGGGTGGAACCGGCTCAGTAGTGTCTTGTGCTTGGTCGGGGGTCTCCGTGCTGGGCGGGGGGTGGAGCCTGCCGCTGTACCTTGGCCGCCACCCGCTGGCGTTTCAGCTCTGCGAGCGTGTGGTGGGAGCGTTCGTGAGTCAGGTCCTGGCAGAGCTCCGCCTGGGTGGCCAGCTGGTAAGACACGCTACGGTCCAGGCGCTTGGAGAAGGTGTGTTTGGGGGCGGAGCGGACACTGCCATTCTTCTGCGTCACCGGGACAGAATTTGGCTGCTTCTCCGACGTTCCAACGCTCTCCTCTACCTCCGTCCCCTCCGACCTCGGGGGGTCCGACTCTGGCTGTGGGGGCTGGGAGACACAAACAAGAAATGGGATCAGAGGATGAAGATGATAAATGTCCCCCAGATATATCATCCATCCCGTGATACCCCGCCCCCCCGTGTAATATCTATCCCGAGATACCCCGCCCCCCCATGTAATATCCATCCCGTGATGATACCCCGCCCCCCGTGTAATATCCATCCCACGATACCGCGCCCCCCGTGTAATATTCATCCCGCGATACCGCGCCCCCCGTGTAATATCCATCCCGAGATGATACCCCGCCCCCCCATGTAATATCCATCCCGTGATACCCCGCCCCCCCCCATGTAATATCCGTCCCGTGATACCCCGCCCCCGTGTAATATCCATCCCGTGATACCGCGTCCCCTGTGTAATATCCATCCCATGATACCCCATCCCCCGTGTAATATCCATCCCGTGATACCCCGCCCCCGTGTATTATCCATCCCGTGATACCCCGCCCCCCCCATGTATTATCCATCCCGTGATGATACCCCGCCCCCCGTGTAATATCCATCCCGTGATACCCCGCCCCCGTGTAATATCCATCCCGTGATACCCCGCCCCCTATGTAATATCCATCCTGTGATGATACCCCGCCCCATGTGTAATATCCATCCTGTGATGATACCCTGCCCCCATGTAATATCCATCCCGTGATACTGCGTCCCCCGTGTAATATCCATCCCGTGATACCCCGCCCCGTTAATATCCATCCCGTGATACCCCGCCCCCGTGTAATATCATCCCGTGATACCCCGCCCCCCCCCCCCCCCGTGTAATATCCATCCCGTGATGATACCCCACCCCCTATGTAATATCCATCCCATTATACCGCGTCCCCCGTGTAATTCTATCCCGTGATACCCCACCCCTGTGTAATATCCACCCCGTCCCCAGGTGTAAATTCCATCCCATGATACCGTGCCCCCATGTGCAATATCCGTCCCGTGATACCCCACCCCCAGGTGTAATATCCGTCCTGTGATACCCAGCCCCCGGTGTAATATCCGTCCCGTGATACCCCGCCCCCAGGTGTAATATCCGTCCCGTGATACTCCGCCCCCAGGTGTAATATCCGTCCCGTGATACCCCGCCCCCAGGTGTAATATCCGCCCCGTGATACCCCGCCCCCAGGTGTAATATCCGCCCCGTGATACCCCGCCCCCAGGTGTAATATCCGCCCCGTGATACCCCGCCCCCAGGTGTAATATCCGCCCCGTGATACTCCGCCCCCAGGTGTAATAGCCATCCCTTGATACCCCGCCCCCAGGTGTAATATCCGCCCCGTGATACTCCGCCCCCAGGTGTAATAGCCATCCCTTGATACCCCGCCCCCAGGTGTAATATCCGCCCCGTGATACTCCGCCCCCAGGTGTAATAGCCATCCCTTGATACCACGCCCCCAGGTGCATTATCCATCCCGCCCCACCTTGCCCCCAGGTGTAATATCCACCCCGTGATACCCCGCCCCCCCATGTAATATCTGCCCTGTGATACCCCGCCCCCCGTGTATTATCCACCCCGTGATACCCTGCCCCCAGGGACCAGAGAGCTGCACGAACAACTGCCAATCTCAGGACGTCCGTGTAATACTCCAAGAAAGGCACTACGACCGTCTATACCCAGAGAGAAGCACTATACCCGGGTATGTACCCCATTGCCCCAATAGAGGCACTATACCACTGTATACCGATATATATATATACACACACACACACCGAGAGCAGCACTGTGTCTGGGTGTATTTCCAAATATTCAGATATATACTTAGAACGGCTTTACACCCAGAGAGCAGAACCGTATCCGGGTATATACCCCAAAAGAGGCTCTATACCGGGTATATAGAGTCATATGCAGTGCTGGAGAGAGGAGATCGGTGAGGTGGGTACGGGGGGGGGAGGGGGTCATAGAAATGAAGAGCTTCTCACCAACTTCAGTGTATAATAATCACCACCGGGCTGACACATATCTTCTTACCAGAAACGGGTGAGAGACGGGCAGAGGGTAGATCTGGCACATCCAAAACATTTAGGTCGGTAATCTCATCAGAATGAAAGCTGGGCGCTCACAAGGTGAAGGATCCTCTGCACTTTCCACTTGTGAAAAGAAAAGGAGAGAGGACGGACATAGTGAAGGCGGGAAAATTCAATCTCCAAAGGGAGGAACTCGCCGACATCACATGAATACGGGATGAATGAATCCGAATGAACGGCGGTTTGCAGCGCTCATACTAGAGGCTGGCTGATATTTTGTCTTTTTAAAGAAATCGGCATTATTATGTAAAAAAAAGTATACAAAGGAGGGGGTTGGGGTCACCCGATCCCTCCATAAAGAGGACCTGTCACCCCCTATTACTGTCACAAGGGATGTTTACATTATAGACCCCAGATCTCTCCATAAAGAGGACCTGTCACCTCCTATTACTGTCACATGGGATGTTTACATTATAGACCCCAGATCTCTCCATAAAGAGGACCTGTCACCTCCTATTACTGTCACATGGGATGTTTACATTCATTATAGACCCCAGATCTCTCCATAAATAGGACCTGTCACCCCCTATTACTGTCACATGGGATGTTTACATTCATTATAGACCCCAGATCCCTCCATAAAGAGGACCTGTCACCCCCTATTACTGTCACATGGGATGTTTACATTCATTATAGACCCCAGATCTCTCCATAAAGAGGACCTGTCACCCCCTATTACTGTCACAAGGGATGTTTACATTATAGACCCCAGATCTCTCCATAAAGAGGACCTGTCACCTCCTATTACTGTCACAAGGGATGTTTACATTCATTATAGACCCCAGATCTCTCCATAAAGAGTACCTGTCACCTCCTATTACTGTCACATGGGATGTTTACATTCATTATAGACCCCAGATCTCTCCATAAAGAGTACCTGTCACCCCCTATTACTGTCACATGGGATGTTTACATTATAGACCCCAGATCTTTCCATAAAGAGGACCTGTCACCTCCTATTACTGTCACATGGGATGTTTACATTATAGACCCCAGATCTTTCCATAAAGAGGACCTGTCACCCCCTATTACTGTCACATGGGATGTTTACATTCATTATAGACCCCCGATCTCTCCATAAAGAGGACCTGTCACCTCCTATTACTGTCACAAGGGATGTTTACATTCATTATAGACCCCAGATCTTTCCATAAAGAGGACCTGTCACCTCCTATTACTGTCACATGGGATGTTTACATTCATTATAGACCCCCGATCTCTCCATAAAGAGGACCTGTCACCTCCTATTACTGTCACAAGGGATGTTTACATTCATTATAGACCCCAGATCCCTCCATAAAGAGGACCTGTCACCCCCTATTACTGTCACAAGGGATGTTTACATTCATTATAGACCCCAGATCTCTCCATAAAGAGGACCTGTCACCCCCTATTACTGTCACAAGGGATGTTTACATTATAGACCCCAGATCTTTCCATAAAGAGGACCTGTCACCCCCTATTACTGTCACAAGGGATGTTTACATTATAGACCCCAGATCTTTCCATAAAGAGGACCTGTCACCCCCTATTACTGTCACAAGGGATGTTTACATTATAGACCCCAGATCTCTCCATAAAGAGGACCTGTCACCTCCTATTACTGTCACATGGGATGTTTACATTATAGACCCCAGATCTCTCCATAAAGAGGACCTGTCACCTCCTATTACTGTCACATGGGATGTTTACATTCATTATAGACCCCAGATCTCTCCATAAAGAGGACCTGTCACCTCCTATTACTGTCACAAGGGATGTTTACATTCATTGTGACAGCAATAAAAGTGATCAAAATGTAAAAAAAAGACACAATTTAATATTATAAAAATTAAATAAATAGTAATAATAATAATAAAAAAAAAAATCTTTAAAGCGCCCCCCCCCCTCCCCGCGAGCTCACGCAACAAAGAAAACGCATACAGAAGTCGCGCCCGCATATGAAAACGGTGTTCAAACCACACATGTGAGGTATCGCTGCGATCGTCAGAGCGAGAGCAATAATTCTAGCGCTAGACCTCCTCTGTAACTCTAACCTGGTAACCGTAAAAAAAAGTTTAAAGCGTCGCCTATGGAGATTTTTAGGTACTGTAGTTTGTCGCCATTCCACGAGTGCGTGCGATCAGAAAGCGTGACATGTTTGGTATCTATTTACTCGGCATAACATCATCTTTCACATTATGCAAAAAAATTGGGCTAACTTTACTTTTAAATTTTTTTTAAATTCATGAAAGTTAATTTTTCCCAAAAAGTTGCGTTTAAAACACCGCCGCACAAATACCGTGTGACATAAAATATTGCAACAATCGCCATTTTATTCTCTAGATTCTCTGCTAAAAAAAAATATATAATGTTTGGGGGTTCCAAGTAATTTTCTAGCAAACAATACGGATTTTAACTTGTAAACACCAGATGTCAGAAATAGGCTTAGGCATGAAAGGGTTAAAAAGGGGCCCAATTCACGCCGCTTCTCTGTTATCTTTGTGTCCGCTAAGAATGAGTATATTTATTGTGAAAATTTTGTTTTGATATATGCAAGGGGGGGCCCTGCCAGGTAGGCTGTACGGGGCCCCGTGATTTCTAACAGCAGCCCTGTGTGCATTGGGGGGGGGGGGGGGGGGGGGGGGGGCTGGTTAACCCCTTAACGCCCGCCGCACGACTATTTACGTCCACAGAATGGCACGGACAGGCAGATGGGCGTATATATACGTCCTTGCCTTCTAGCGGGTGGGGGGTCCGATCGGGACCCCCTCCGCTGCGTGCGGCGGGCGGATCCCCTCGGGGAGCGATCTGGGACGACGGCGCGGCTATTTGTTTATAGCCTCTCCGTCGCGATCGCTCCCCGGAGCTGAAGAACGGGGATAGCTGTGTGTAAACACACCTTCCCCGTGCTTCACTATGGCGCTGCATCGATCGAGTAATCCCTTATATAGAGAGACTCGATCGATGACGTCAGTCCTACAGCCACACCCCCCTACAGTTGTAAACACACACTAGGTGAACACTAACTCCTACAGCGCCCCCTGTGGCTAGCTCCCAAACTGCAACTGTCATTTTCACAATAAACAATGCAATTTAACTAGGGCTGTGACTGATTAAAATTTTTGTGTTCGATTAATCGTTTTTTTTTTTAATCGATTAATCGACTAATTTCGATTAATTAACGCACATACAGATACAACTACTTTTAGCTGATCTCCTTGCATTGCAACTCTGCATTAGCCACTGGTAAATGTGGTGGGGGCAGTATGGGGGCAGATGTGTATATTCTTGCAGTATGGGGGCAGATGTGTACATTACAGCATGGGGGCAGATGTGTACATTACAGCATGGGGGCAGATGTGTACATTACAGCATGGGGGCAGATGTGTATATTACAGCATGGGGGCAGATGTGTATATTACAGCATGGGGGCAGATGTGTATATTACAGCATGGGGGCAGATGTGTATATTACAGCATGGGGTCAGATGTGTACATTACAGCATGGGGACAGATGTGTATATTAAAGCATGGGGGCAGATGCTGTAATGTACACATGGGGGCAGATGTGTATATTCTTGCAGTATGGGGGCAGATGTGTACATTACAGCATGGGGGCAGATGTGTACATTACAGCATGGGGGCAGATGTGTACATTACAGCATGGGGGCAGATGTGTACATTACAGCATGGGGGCAGATGTGTATATTACAGCATGGGGGCAGATGTGTATATTACAGCATGGGGTCAGATGTGTACATTACAGCATGGGGACAGATGTGTATATTAAAGCATGGGGGCAGATGCTGTAATGTACACATGGGGGCAGATGTGTATATTCTTGCAGCATGGGGGCAGATGTGTACATTACAGCATGGGGGCAGATGTGTACATTACAGCATGGGGGCAGATGTGTACATTACAGCATGGGGGCAGATGTGTACATTACAGCATGGGGGCAGATGTGTACATTACAGCATGGGGGCAGATGTGTACATTACAGCATCTGTCCCCATACTCCATGAATATATACATCTGCCCCATAATGTTACCACACACAGATGGTTGTCCTTTCTTACCTGACTATCAGGCAGGCAGACCCGTCTGAAGAGTAGCTGATGGACACACGTGCGTAAGGGAAGAAGATACAAGCAGGCGGGCAGGTGATGATGATGTCAGCGCGCCGCGGCTCCGGAGCTAGGCCGAAGCCGCGGCCTTTCCTATGGGCGAGACCGCGGAGCTCACTCCGCGGATCGTCATCGATCAAAATAATTTTAATCGACCAAAGAAATTAACGATTAATCGACCAATTAATCGTTAATTTCCGCAGCCCTAGTTTTAAGTAATTTTCTAGCAAAAAAAAAAAATGTTTTAGTCTTGTAAATCCCGAATCTGAAAAACAGGCTCGGGGCTTAAGTGGTTAAATGCATTTTTTGCTGTGAAAATGATCCCAAAAATGTGTCAAAATTGTCCGAAGTGTCCGCCATAATGTCGCAGTCACGGAAAAAATCGCTGATCGCCGCCATTAGTAGTAAAAAAAAAAAATTAATAAAAATGCAATAGAACTATCCCCTATTTTGTAAACGCTATAAATTTTGCGCAAACCAATCGCTAAACGCTTATTACAACTTTCCAAAAGTAGGTAGAAGAATACGTATCGGCCTAAACTGAGGGAAATTTTTTTTTTTTTATATATATATGTTTTTGGGGGATATTTATTATAGCAAAAAGTAAAAAATATTGCATTTTTTTCAAAATTGTCGCTCTATTTTTGTTTATAGCGCAAAAAATAAAAACCGCAGAGGTGATCAAATACCACCAAAAGAAAGCTCTATTTGTGGGGGAAAAAGGACGCCAATTTTGTTTGGGAGCCACGCAGCACGACCGCGCAATTGTCTGTTAAAGCGACGCAGTGCCGAATCGCAAAACCTGGCCTGGGCATTTAGCTGCAAAATGGTCCGGGGCTTAAGTGGTTAAGTAACCATTGTGTGATGTTGTGGGTGGAGTTGGGTCATTGTTCATTTGGTTACTGCAGGATCCTAAATTGTATATAAGAGCCTGTATTCCTCAATAAAGGGTCAGACGTGCTTGAACCTCATACAGAGCTGTCTCTTGTATTATTCTTATGGGTCCCATTCACCTGATTGTGGAGTGTCGGTAGCTGCCTTGTGTCCGGGAATGGAATATCCTAAACGGCGCTAACCCCTGTCCCATTTGGGGTGCCGTTACATTCCCTAGGAGGAGAACGTCGTCAATATACCTCCCCCAGAAGACCAATTCTGGCCTCTGAGAGGAATAAATGACGTCCTCCTCCCACTTGGCCATAAAAAGATTGGCCTTACTGGGGGAAAATTTCGCCCCCATGGCTACCCCCCTCGATCCTGCCGATAAAAAGAGCCTCCGAACCAAAAGTAATTGTGGGACATTCCAAAAGTGAGCGATTATAACACAAAATATACCCAATGTGTGGATATAGAGACATCCCTTGCCCTTGACGGATATTTATCATTTATTTTATTTCTGTTGCACCTTAGTTTATTATAGTTATTAATTTGATTGTATTTAGTGGTTTAGGATGTGTTCATTTACATCTCTATACGTCATCTCTGGCTGTTTGGAACACATCCAGCTAATTTCCGGGGGCACGGCAATGCCAGTGAAGCCCATGTGGTGGTAAAGCCCATGTATGTGGTGGTAAAGCCCATGTATGTGGTGGTGAAGCCCATGTGGTGGTGGTGAAGCCCATGTGGTGGTGGTGAAGCCCATGTGGTGGTGAAGCCCATGTGGTGGTGAAGCCCATGTGGTGGTGAAGCCCATGTATGTGGTGGTGATGCCCATGTATGTGGTGGTGATGCCCATGTATGTGGTGGTGAAGCCCATGTGGTGGTGGTGAAGCCCATGTGGTGGTGGTGAAGCCCATGTGGTGGTGGTGAAGCCCATGTATGTGGTGGTGAAGCCCATGTGGTGGTGATGCCCATGTGGTGGTGAAGCCCATGTGGTGGTGAAGCCCATGTATGTGGTGGTGAAGCCCATGTGGTGGTGGTGAAGCCCATGTGGTGGTGGTGAAGCCCATGTGGTGGTGAAGCCCATGTGTGTGGTGGTGAAGCCCATGTGGTGGTGAAGCCCATGTATGTGGTGGTGAAGCCCATGTGGTGGTGAAGCCCATGTGGTGGTGAAGCCCATGTATGTGGTGGTGAAGCCCATGTGGTGGTGGTGAAGCCCATGTGGTGGTGGTGAAGCCCATGTATGTGGTGGTGAAGCCCATGTGGTGGTGATGCCCATGTGGTGGTGAAGCCCATGTGGTGGTGAAGCCCATGTGGTGGTGAAGCCCATGTGGTGGTGGTGAAGCCCATGTGGTGGTGAAGCCCATGTATGTGGTGGTGAAGCCCATGTGGTGGTGAAGCCCATGTATGTGGTGGTGAAGCCCATGTGGTGGCGAAGCCCATGTATGTGGTGGTGAAGCCCATGTGGTGGCGAAGCCCATGTATGTGGTGGTGAAGCCCATGTGGTGGTGATGCCCATGTGGTGGTGAAGCCCCCAGCCAGCTGTGTGTACATAACAGCATGTGTGCGTCCTCTCCGCTACACCTCTGAAGATGGCCGATAGGCTGAAATGCATAAGGTGACGCAGTGAGGACGTTCATTCTGATTCGCACATCTTGCATTCATGTGATGTTGGCGAGTTCCTCCGTTTTAATCAAATTGGAGATTTATTTTTCCGGGCTTCGCTATGTCCGTCCTCGTCTTCCTTTCATGGCGATTATCGCTTTCACCGATATTGTTTATTGGCGATCGATTGGAAAGTGCAGAGGACCCTTCACCTTGTGAGCTCCCAGCTTTCATTCTGATGAGGTTCTCTGCCTAAATGTTTTGGATGTGCCAGATCTACCCTCTGCCCGTCTCTCACCCGTTTCTGGTAAGAAGATATTTGTCAGCCCGGTGGTGTTTATTATACACTGAAGTTGGCGAGAAGCTCTTCTTCATTCCTTTGTGCCCCCCCGTACCCAACATCTCTTCACCGATCTCCTCCCTCCAGCACTGCTTAGGACTCTATATATTATATATACGGGTATATACCTCAAGTGTATTGTATACGGCTTTCATTCTATATTCACCATACATCTAAGCGTGGATATCAGAGAGCAGCAATACACCCGGGTATATACCCCAAGAGCAGCAATACACCCGGGTATATACCCCAAGAGAAACAATACACCCAGGTACTGGTCCACACTCCTGAGACTTGGTGCCATCTTGGTACACCCAGGTACTGGTCCATGTGCCAGCTCTAAGTATATACCCAGGTATATTGCTTCTCATGGCGTATATACTTAGAGAGTAGCACTACACCCGGGTATATACCCCAAGAGAGGGACTATATCTGGATATATACTCCGAGAGAGCAGCGATATTATCCAGGGATTGCTGAGAGTTGCAGTACCTCATATGGTAGGTAGGGGGAGACAGACTCCACCACTCACCGGTTGCTTGAGCTCCGTGTTGGTGGACTTGTCCTCCTCTTCGTCCTGCAGCTCGCTCTCCCGGGTCCTCCTCTGCTGCCACATCATGGCCTCCTTCTGGTGCTCCCGCCGGTACAGATTGGTGCGTTCCGTGACGCTTACCCTGCGTACCACCTTCCTGAGGACACACAACACCGACCAATCATCTTCAGGACCATCCCCCCCAACTGTATGCATTACCCCAGAAACAAGGATCCCACCCCCCATGAGATGTGAGGGTCTCCCCCCCCCCAGAAATAAGGATCCCAACCCCCATGAGATGTGAGGGTCTCCCCCCCAGAAATAAGGATCCCAACCCCCATGAGATGTGAGGTTCTCCTCCCCCCCCAGAAACAAGGATCCCACCCCCCCATGAGATGTGAGGGTCCCCCCCTCCCCCCCCAGAAATAAGGATCCAAACCCCCATGAGATGTGAGGGTCTCCCCCCCAGAAATAAGGATCCCAACCCCCATGAGATGTGAGGTTCTCCTCCCCCCCCCAGAAACAAGGATCCCACCCCCCCATGAGATGTGAGGGTCTCCCCCTCCCCCCCCAGAAATAAGGATCCCAACCCCCATGAGATGTGAGGGTCTCACCCCCAGAAATAAGGATCCCAACCCCCATGAGATGTGAGGTTCTCCCCCCCAGAAATAAGGATCCCAACCCCCATGAGATGTGAGGGTCTCACCCCCAGAAATAAGGATCCCAACCCCCATGAGATGTGAGGGTCTCACCCCCAGAAATAAGGATCCCAACCCCCATGAGATGCGAGGTTCTCCCCCCCAGAAATAAGGATCCCAACCCCCATGAGATGTGAGGGTCTCACCCCCAGAAATAAGGATCCCAACCCCCATGAGATGTGAGGGTCTCCCCCCCAGAAATAAGGATCCCAACTCCTCCAGAAATAATTTTCTCCCCTCTCCCTAAAAATAAGGACCACAACCCCCCATGAAATTAGGTTCTCCCCCCAGAAATAAGGATCCCAACTACCCATGAAATAAGGTCCCCCCCCCCCCAGAAGTAATCCCTACTCCTATGAAATGAGGTTCTCCCTCCCCTCCCAAAAAAGGGATCCCTACTCCTATGAAATGAGGTTCTCCCCCAAAAAAGGGATCCCTACTCCTATGAAATGAGGTTCTCCCCCAAAAAAGGGATCCCTACTCCTATGAAATGAGGTTCTTTCCCCTCCCCCCAGAAATAAGGATCCCAGAGGTTCTCCCCCAAAAAAGGGATCCCTACTCCTATGAAATGAGGTTCTCCCCTCCCCTCTCAAAAAAGGGATCCCAACTCCTATGAAATGAGGTTCTTTCCCCTCCCCCAGAAATAAGGAGCCCCACCCCATGAAATGAGGTTCTCCCCTCTTAAGCCAACTACCAGAAATAAACCCCCACCCCCCAGAAATAAGGATCCCCCTCTTTCCTTAGTATTAGAATTGCCGGCTTCAAAGCACCCAATCACACGCTGGTTGCGATGGCTCCCGATCCTCATATTAAGGGGTGGGGAGGGGGATGGGGGTGGGGGTATTCACACACCACACCAGGGGAGCCCCTTTTACAATGTGGGTCATTTCTGCTCCTGACAGGAGGACACGATGAAGTGAGCCCGCCCACCATTATATTGGAGAACGTTTATCGGCCCCGTGTGCCCCTCTGAAACTAAAACTCTAAATCCGCCATCATTTCCCTCACCAATGAGAGTCTCTTATTGGGCACAGATGTGGTAGTGGGCGGGGCTTAGCCCCCGATAATAAAGTAGAACTAGTTTCAGAGGGGCACACAGAAGGTGGATCCTCCGAGGATAGAACTCATCTGTCCGGTTCATGGGGACCTCTTATTGAGGTGAAGGACTTCCGGATTCTGGGGGAAATGATGCTGAGCGCTCCCTCCAGTAAAGGGCCCCCCCTTTCGGAGTTCAGAGGTCATGTGATCACATTCCTAGGAGGGCAGCACTGGAGGGAGCGGCGTTTTCCCCGGGATGAAGAGATCTCTTTTCCTCCAACATATCTCCCGCTCACTTACCCCCGGCTGCCCGCACTGGAAGTTCTCCTCTGGAGGGCGCTCTTGTGCTTGTCTTGGGATTTCTTGATGGCGTCATGTTTGTGTTTCAGCGCCATCAGTTTGTTCCGAACGTCCTCATCACCGCACACGTCTGAGGAAAGAAGAGCATTGGTTGGGTGTCAGGATCAGGATGGGAGGGGGTCTGATGAATTCAGAGATGGGTGGAGGTGATCAATGTGGGCGGAGTACCAGAGAAGGGAATTATGGGGGATGGGTATTACCAGTGAATCTACTCCGGAGGTATGGAGGAGAGCGACACGGAGATCACCAGCTCAATAATTATGTTGGGGGACCTGAATGGGGGGGTCAGATCACAATTTCCACACTCCAACCCTCCAGATGGAGGTCATAGACAGCCAGCATCTGACCTCTGGGGGGGGGGGGGTAATATATGGGCCCCCCTGAACTCTCTCCCCTCCCTGAGACCCCCAAACTCCAGCTCACCGACGTCCCCCCCAAATTTCAGCTCACCAATGCCCCCGAGCCCCAAATTATAGGTCACCAACATCCCCCATAGAGAGCCCCAAAATCCAGCTCACCGACGCCCCCGAGCCCCAAAATCCAGCTCACCAACGTCCTCCAAGCCCCAAAATCCAGCTCACCAACGTCCTCCGAGCCCCAAAATCCAGCTCACCAACGACCTCCGAGTCCCAAAATCCAGCTCACCAACGACCTCCGAGTCCCAAAATCCAGCTCACCAACGACCTCCGAGTCCCAAAATCCAGCTCACCAACGTCCTCCGAGCCCCAAAATCCAGCTCACCAACGTCCTCCGTGCCTCAAAATCCAGCTCACCAACGTTCTCCGAGCCCCAAAATCCAGCTCACCAACGTCCTCCGAGCCCCAAAATCCAGCTCACGAACGTCCTCCGAGCCCCAAAATCCAGCTCACCAACGACCTCCGAGCCCCAAAATCCAGCTCACCGACGCCCCCCGAGCCCCAAAATCCAGCTCACCAACGTCCTCCGAGCCCCAAAATCCAGCTCACCAACGCCCCCGAGGCCCAAAATCCAGCTCACCAACGCCCCCCGAGGCCCAAAATCCAGCTCACCAACGTCCTCCGAGCCCCAAAATCCAGCTCATCAATATGCCCCATAGAGAGCCCCAAAATCCAGCTCACCAACGCCCCCCGAGGCCCAAAATCCAGCTCACCAACGCCCCCCGAGGCCCAAAATCCAGCTCACCAACGTCCTCCGAGCCCCAAAATCCAGCTCATCAATATGCCCCATAGAGAGCCCCAAAATCCAGCTCACCAACGACCTCCGAGCCCCAAAATCCAGCTCACCAACGACCTCCGAGTCCCCAAATCCAGCTCACCAACGACCTCCGAGTCCCAAAATCCAGCTCATCAATATGCCCCATAGAGAGCCCCAAAATCCAGCTCACCAACGACCTCCGAGCCCCAAAATCCAGCTCACCAACGTCCTCCGAGCCCCAAAATCCAGCTCACCAACGACCTCCGAGACCCAAAATCCAGCTCACCAACGTCCTCCGAGCCCCAAAATCCAGCTCACCAACGTCCTCCGAGCCCCAAAATCCAGCTCACCAACGTCCTCCGAGCCCCAAAATCCAGCTCATCAATATGCCCCATAGAGAGCCCCAAAATCCAGCTCACCAACGTCCTCCGAGCCCCAAAATCCAGCTCACCAACATCCCCATAGAGAGCCCCAAAATCCAGCTCACCAACGTCCTCCGAACCCCAAAATCCAGCTCACCAACGTCCTCCGAGCCCCAAAATCCAGCTCACCAACATCCTCCGAGCCCCAAAATCCAGCTCACCAACATCCCCATAGAGAGCCCCAAAATCCAGCTCACCAACATCCTCCGAGCCCCAAAATCCAGCTCATCAATATGCCCCATAGAGAGCCCCAAAATCCAGCTCACCGACGTCCTCCGAGCCCCAAAATCCAGCTCATCAATATGCCCCCCCCCCCCCCCAAAACTTACTCCAGGTCACAATTTCCACCCGAAAGTTCCAAATTACAGCTCACCGCCCCCCCCCCCCCCCCGAGCCCCAAATTTCAGGTCACCCACATCCCACAAAAGCCCCAAATTCCAGGTCCCGGATGCCCCATGGAGACCAATCCTATACCTGAAGCCACCAATAGGCAATGCCGGGGAAGCCCAGACCACAGATCCCACATACGGCCCTCAGGGGTCCCGGAAGATTCTTCATGTCATTTGTTATCACCGGTTTCTGTTTTCTGATGTTTTGGCTCCATGAATGGGGCAATCCCTGGAAATTGCTGAACTCTGGGTAATTCCATCTTTCAGCCGGCCCTCTGTACCCCCGGGACACCATCTTTGCCGGAGAGGGGCTTCAAGGGCTATGGACAGGTCCCAGCACATGGAATGTGGGGGGATCTGCTGGAACTGGAGGTGAACTTCCAAGATCTACCCTCAGATAAGAACTGGTACCAGGCAGATCGGTGAAGAGCGCCCCCTCTGGTACAGACGGATGATGGCACATATTTGTGGCCGGCTATGGTCTCTCCAGTAAAGTGAAGGTCCCTGCTACACACAGCTCTAGGAAGAGGGACACGGTGTGAAGCCCAGCATGTTCGATATACATGGTCCCACCCAGAACCCCATCCTGCGGAAAGGCAGACTTCATCTCCCCAATGTGTTCCATTGCCACGCCCAGAATTCCTCACTGCATAGGACTGCATTGTGTGTAATGGTCTGGGGGAAGGGACACCAGTCTGCAGACGTACATTTGGGACAGTTAACCCTTCATACGCACCTAGTGGCGTCTCATCCAGCAAGGACTTTGCGTTCAGGTCGGCGCCGTGAGCGACCAGCAGCTCCACCAGCGGGATCTGGAAGACAAGATTGGCACATACACAGAACGCTGCAGACAGACGTACATATCGAGTGGGAGAGATAAGAGGGTCCCTCCCCCGTAATTCTCACCTGTCCCCAGCAGGCGGCGGCGTGGAGCGGCTCCCACCCATCGCAGTCCCTGGCGTTCAGTGCGGCTTTGTGATCCAGGAGCAGCTCGGCAGCTTCCAAGTAACCGTTGGCGGCCGCGATGTGCAACTGAGGAGACAAAAGGAACCCGTTCAGGACAGTCTGCAGACCCACAGCGACCAATCACATCACACCTTTCACCATTATGGAATTGCAAGGACAGTTCAACGCAGCTGCCGATTGGTTGCCGAGGGTTGGGATCCAATGATTGGTGATTAAACCCCAGGTGGTCCATTTAGATCTCACACATTGAACCCCGCCGGCTGATCTAGAGAATCTTCCCTGCCAGCTTCCGGATTCTGACCGCCGCAGCGCCTGGGATGTGGAGGGCGAGGGAGTGGAGAGATGAATGGGACGGGTGAAGATGGAGACCACTTTCATATAAATAGAATGTTCTGGGCCTTGTCTGGTCTATAAATGGGGTGTCCTGGGCCCATCTGGTCTATAAATGGGGTGTCCTGGGCCCATCTGGTCTATAAATGGGGTGTCCTGGGCCTTGTCTGGTCTATAACTGGGGTGTCCTGGGCCCATCTGGTCTATAAATGGGGTGTCCTGGGCCCATCTGGTCTATAAATGGGGTGTCCTGGGCCCATCTGGTCTATAAATGGGGTGTCCTGGGCCCATCTGGTCTATAACTGGGGTGTCCTGGGCCTTGTCTGGTCTATAAATGGGGTGTCCTGGGCCCACCTGGTCTATAAATGGGGTGTCCTGGGCCTTGTCTGGTCTATAAATGGGGTGTCCTGGGCCCACCTGGTCTATAAATGGGGTGTCCTGGGCCCATCTGGTCTATAAATGGGGTGTCCTGGGCCCATCTGGTCTATAAATGGGGTGTCCTGGGCCTTGTCTTGTTTATAAATAGGATATTCTGGGTTTTGTTTATAAATGTGACGTTCTGGGCCCAATCTGTCCTGTAACTGGGGTGTTCTGGGTCTGGTCTGATCTATAAATTGGGGGGGATCTGGGCCCGTTCTGGTCTATAAATTGGGGGGGTTCTGGACCCAGTCGGTCCTATAACTGGGGTGTTCTGGGTCTGGTCTGATCTATAAATTGGGGGGGATCTGGGCCCGTTCTGGTCTATAAATGGGGTGTTCTGGGTCTGTATGTAAGAAGGAAGTGTTGGTTACAATGTTTCCTGATAAGATAAGAAGGAAGTGGTGGTTACAATGTTTCCTGATAAGAACTTGGCAGACTGTCCAGATAGACGGCTGAGAGATCAGATAAAGTCTCTCCACTTGTTCTATGAAAGGATCGGCAAACTCTGCATTGGAGATCGCCAGGGGAGAGGAATCGAGATCACGATTTTATAATGATTAATTGTGCGGCTCTACACAATTAATAGACCGGACCCAGAATGCCCCATTTATAGACCAGAACGGACCCAGAACCGGACCGGACCCAGAACGCCCCATTTATAGACCAGAACGGACCTAGAACCCCCCCCCCAATTTATAGACCGGACCCAGAACCCGCCCAATTTATAGACCAGACTGGACCGGACCCAGAACGCCCCATTTATAGACCAGAACGGACTGGACCCAGAACCCCCCCCAATTTATAGACCAGACCGGACCCAGAACCCCCCCCCCCCCCCAATTTATAGACCAGACCGGACCCAGAACCCCCCCCAATTTATAGACCAGACTGAACCGGACCCAGAACGCCCCATTTATAGACCAGAATGGACTGGACCCAGAACCCCCCCCCAATTTATAGACCAGACCGGACCCAGAACGCCCCATTTATAGACCAGAACGGACCGGACCCAGAACCCCCAATTTATAGACCAGACCGGACCCAGAACCCCCCCAATTTATAGACCGGACCGGACCTAGAACCCCCCAATTTATAGACCGGACCGGACCCAGAACGCCCCATTTATAGACCAGAACGGACCCAGAACGCCAACCAATTTAAAGACCAGAGAGGCCCAGAACCCCCCCAATTTATAGACCGGACCGGACCCAGAACGCCCCATTTATAGACCGGACCTAGAACCCCCCCCAATTTATAGACCGGACCGGACCCAGAACGCCCCATTTATAGACCAGAACGGACCCAGAACGCCAACCAATTTAAAGACCAGAGGCCCAGAACCCCCCCAATTTATAGACCGGACCGGACCCAGAACGCCAACCAATTTAAAGACCAGAGAGGCCCAGAACCCCCCCAATTTATAGACCGGACCGGACCCAGAACGCCCCATTTATAGACCGGACCTAGAACCCCCCCCAATTTATAGACCGGACCGGACCCAGAACGCCCCATTTATAGACCAGAACGGACCCAGAACGCCGACCAATTTAAAGACCAGACAGGCCCAGAACCTCCCCAATTTATAGACCAGAACGGGCCCAGATCACCCTATTTATAGATCAGACCCAGAACACCCCAGTTACAGGACAGACTGGGCCCAGAACGTCACATTTATAAACAAGACCCAGAACACCCCATTTATAGACCACACCGGGCCCAGAACACCCCATTTATAGACCGCACCGGGCCCAGAACACCCCATTTATAGTTCGCACCGGGCCAAGAACACCCCATTTATAGACCGCACCGGGCCCAGAACACCCCATTTATAGACCGCACCGGGCCCAGAACACCCCATTTATAGACCGCACCGGGCCAAGAACACCCCATTTATAGACCGCACCGGGCCCAGAACACCCCATTTATAGACCGCACCCAGAACACCCCATTTATAGACCGCACCGGGCCCAGAACACCCCATTTATAGTTCGCACCGGGCCAAGAACACCCCATTTATAGACCGCACCGGGCCCAGAACACCCCATTTATAGACCGCACCGGGCCCAGAACACCCCATTTATAGACCGCACCGGGCCCAGAACACCCCATTTATAGACCGCACCGGGCCCAGAACACCCCATTTATAGACCGCACCGGGCCAAGAACACCCCATTTATAGACCGCACCGGGCCCAGAACACCCCATTTATAGACCGCACCCAGAACACCCCATTTATAGACCGCACCGGGCCCAGAACACCCCATTTATAGTTCGCACCGGGCCAAGAACACCCCATTTATAGACCGCACCGGGCCCAGAACACCCCATTTATAGACCGCACCGGGCCCAGAACACCCCATTTATAGTTCGCACCGGGCCAAGAACACCCCATTTATAGACCGCACCGGGCCCAGAACACCCCATTTATAGACCGCACCGGGCCCAGAACACCCCATTTATAGACCGCACCGGGCCCAGAACACCCCATTTATAGACCGCACCGGGCCCAGAACACCCCATTTATAGACCGCACCGGGCCCAGAACACCCCATTTATAGACCGCACCGGGCCCAGAACACCCCATTTATAGACCGCACCGGGCCCAGAACACCCCATTTATAGACCGCACCGGGCCCAGAACACCCCATTTATAGACCGCACCGGGCCCAGAACACCCCCATTTATAGACCGCACCGGGCCCAGAACACCCCATTTATAGACCGCACCGGGCCCAGAACACCCCATTTATAGACCGCACCGGGCCCAGAACACCCCATTTATAGACCGCACCGGGCCAAGAACACCCCATTTATAGACCGCACCCAGAACACCCCATTTATAGACCGCACCGGGCCCAGAACACCCCATTTATAGACCGCACCGGGCCCAGAACACCCCATTTATAGACCGCACCGGGCCCAGAACACCCCATTTATAGACCGCACCGGGCCCAGAACACCCCATTTATAGACCGCACCGGGCCCAGAACACCCCATTTATAGACCGCACCGGGCCCAGAACACCCCCCATTTATAGACCGCACCGGGCCCAGAACACCCCATTTATAGACCGCACCCAGAACACCCCATTTATAGACCGCACCGGGCCCAGAACACCCCATTTATAGACCGCACCGGGCCCAGAACACCCCATTTATAGACCGCACCGGGCCCAGAACACCCCATTTATAGACCGCACCGGGCCCAGAACACCCCATTTATAGACCGCACCCAGAACACCCCATTTATAGACCGCACCGGGCCCAGAACACCCCATTTATAGACCGCACCGGGCCCAGAACACCCCATTTATAGACCGCACCGGGCCCAGAACACCCCATTTATAGACCGCACCGGGCCCAGAACACCCCATTTATAGACCGCACCCAGAACACCCCATTTATAGACCGCACCGGGCCCAGAACACCCCATTTATAGACCGCACCGGGCCCAGAACACCCCATTTATAGACCGCACCGGGCCCAGAACACCCCATTTATAGACCGCACCGGGCCCAGGACACCCCATTTATAGACCGCACCGGGCCCAGGACACCCCATTTAGCGCTTCATTTATTGGGGCCCCCAGTCATGCATTTTCTGGGTATTATACGTCTTCTGGGTAATGAGATGAGACGTCTCCGGCGCGGTGAGGGAGTCACATGACACCACAGACACGAGAAGATTCAATTATTCATGGAGGAGGGGGGAGGGGGAGACTCTGGAGGAAAACACCACTTCACACCGACCCGGTGATCCCATTCTATACAAAGTATAGGGACCTCACCAGGACCATCAGCGGTCCCTACATGACCAGAGACGGGGTCCCATTCTGTGTATTGGGGTCCATATAACCGATTTGGGGTTCTGACACTTTAGTTGCCCCCCCTGCAGGATATTTATGTCATATGGACACATTTCTGAGGCCGTGTCTGCCCCGCCCCTGTAACTGATTGGATAGGTCCGGTGCCCTCCGAGGGGTCCACAACCCCCCCCCCCAGAACTGTGCGTGATGCAGGTGGAAGGCGGAGCCTAACCAATTACAGGGTGTCAGTGCTTTTCCCAATACAAATCACAGGTTCAGAAACGAAACCCCGCCCACAGACAGAACGATGGCCCCTGCTATTGGTCAGAACAGAACCCTGTGTACATGTAGAAGCTTCAAGTACAGATACGGACATCGGGGCGTGGCATCACACAGGACACAAGATACGGACATCGGGGCGTGGCATCACACAGGACACAAGATACGGACAGCGGGGCGTGGCATCACACAGGACACAAGATACGGACATCGGGGCGTGGCATCACACAGGTCACAAGATACGGACAGCGGGGCGTGGCATCACACAGGACACAAGATACGGACAGCGGGGCGTGGCATCACACAGGACACAAGATACGGACAGCGGGGCGTGGCATCACACAGGACACAAGATACGGACATCGGGGCGTGGCATCACACATGACACAAGATACAGACAGCGGGGCGCGGCATCACACAGGTCACAAGATACGGACAGCGGGGGCGTGGCATCACACAGGTCACAAGATACGGAAAGCGGGGCGTGGCATCACACAGGACACAAGATACGGACAGCTGGCGTGGCATCACACAGGACACAAGATATGGACATCGGGGGGCGTGGCATCACACAGGACACAAGATACGGAGCGGGGCGTGGCATCACACAGGACACAAGATATGGACATCAGGGGCGTGGCATCACACATGACACAAGATACAGACAGCGGGGCGCGGCATCACACAGGTCACAAGATACGGACAGGGGGGCGTAGCATCGCACAGGACACAAGATACGGACAGCGGGGCGTGGCATCACACAGGACACAAGATACAGACAGCGGGGCGCGGCATCACACATGACACAAGATACAGACAGCGGGGCGCGGCATCACACAGGTCACAAGATACGGACAGCGGGGGCGTGGCATCACACAGGTCACAAGATACGGAAAGCGGGGCGTGGCATCACACAGGTCACAAGATATGGACAGCGGGGCGTGGCATAACACAGGACACAAGATATGGACAGAGGGGCGTGGCATCACACAGGTCACAAGATACGGACAGAGGGGCGTGGCATCACACAGGACACAAGATACGGAAATCGGGGGCGTGGCATCACACAGGACACACGATACGGAGCGGGGCGTGGCATCACACAGGTCACAAGATACAGACAGCGGGGCGTGGCATCACACAGGACACAAGATACGGAGCGGGGCGTGGCATCACACAGGTCACAAGATACGGACAGCAGGGGCGTGGCATCACACAGCCACAAGATACAGACAGCGGGCGCGTGGCATCACACAGGCCACAAGATACAGACAGCGGGGGCGTGGCATCACACAGAATGCGATATGGACATCGGGGGGCGTGGCATCACACAGGACACAAGATATGGACAGCGGGGCGTGGCATCACACAGGACACAAGATATGGTCATCAGGGCGTGGCATCACACAGGACACAAGATATGGTCATCAGGGGCGTGGCATCACAGAGGACACAAGATACGGACAGCGGGGGGCGTGGCATCACACAGGTCACAAGATACGGAAAGCGGGGCGTGGCATCACACAGGACACAAGATACGGACAGCTGGCGTGGCATCACACAGGACACAAGATATGGACATCGGGGGGCGTGGCATCACACAGGACACAAGATACGGAGCGGGGCGTGGCATCACACAGGACACAAGATATGGACATCAGGGGCGTGGCATCACACATGACACAAGATACAGACAGCGGGGCGCGGCATCACACAGGTCACAAGATACGGACAGGGGGGCGTAGCATCGCACAGGACACAAGATACGGACAGCGGGGCGTGGCATCACACAGGACACAAGATACAGACAGCGGGGCGCGGCATCACACATGACACAAGATACAGACAGCGGGGCGCGGCATCACACAGGTCACAAGATACGGACAGCGGGGGCGTGGCATCACACAGGTCACAAGATACGGAAAGCGGGGCGTGGCATCACACAGGTCACAAGATATGGACAGCGGGGCGTGGCATAACACAGGACACAAGATATGGACAGAGGGGCGTGGCATCACACAGGTCACAAGATACGGACAGAGGGGCGTGGCATCACACAGGACACAAGATACGGAAATCGGGGGCGTGGCATCACACAGGACACACGATACGGAGCGGGGCGTGGCATCACACAGGTCACAAGATACAGACAGCGGGGCGTGGCATCACACAGGACACAAGATACGGAGCGGGGCGTGGCATCACACAGGTCACAAGATACGGACAGCAGGGGCGTGGCATCACACAGCCACAAGATACAGACAGCGGGCGCGTGGCATCACACAGGCCACAAGATACAGACAGCGGGGGCGTGGCATCACACAGAATGCGATATGGACATCGGGGGGCGTGGCATCACACAGGACACAAGATATGGACAGCGGGGCGTGGCATCACACAGGACACAAGATATGGTCATCAGGGCGTGGCATCACACAGGACACAAGATACGGACATCGGGGCGTGGCATCACACAGGTCACAAGATACGGACAGCGGGGCGTGGCATCACACAGGACACAAGATACGGACAGCGGGGCGTGGCATCACAGAGGACACAAGATACGGACAGCGGGGGGCGTGGCATCACACAGGTCACAAGATACGGACAGCGGGCGTGGCATTACACAGGACACAAGATACGGACAGCGGGGGGCGTGGCATCACACAGGTCACAAGATACGGACAGCGGGGCGTGGCATCACACAGGACACAAGATACGGAAAGCGGGGGGCGTGGCATCACACAGGTCACAAGATACGGACAGCGGGCGTGGCATTACACAGGACACAAGATACGGACAGCGGGGCGTGGCATCACACAGGTCACAAGATACGGACAGCGGGGCGTGGCATCACACAGGACACAAGATACGGACAGCGGGGCGTGGCATCACACAGGACACAAGATACGGACAGCGGGGCGTGGCATCACACAAGATACGGACAGCGGGGCATGGCATCAAACAAGATACGGACAGCGGGGCATGGCATCAAACAGGCCACAAGATACGGACAGTGGGGCGTGGCATCACACAGGACACAAGATACGGACAGCGGGGGCGTGGCATCACACAAGATACGGACAGCGGGGCATGGCATCAAACAGGCCACAAGATACGGACAGCTGGCGTGGCATCACACAGGACACAAGATACGGACAGTGGGGCGTGGCATCACACAGGACACAAGATACGGACAGCTGGCGTGGCATCACACAGGACACAAGATACGGACATCAGGGGCGTGGCATCACACATGCCACAAGATATGGTCATCAGGGGCGTGGCATCACACAGGACACAAGATACGGACAGCGGGGGCGTGGCATCACACAAGATACGGACAGCGGGGCATGGCATCAAACAGGCCACAAGATATGGACAGCTGGCGTGGCATCACACAGGACACAAGATGCGGGGGCGTGGCATCACACAGGACACAAGATACGGACAGGGGGGGCGTGGCATCACACAAGATACGGACAGCGGGGCATGGCATCAAACAGGCCACAAGATACGGACAGCTGGCGTGGCATCACACAGGACACAAGATACGGACAGTGGGGCGTGGCATCACACAGGACACAAGATACGGACATCAGGGGCGTGGCATCACACATGCCACAAGATATGGTCATCAGGGGCGTGGCATCACACAGGACACAAGATACGGACAGCGGGGGCGTGGCATCACACAAGATACGGACAGCGGGGCATGGCATCAAACAGGCCACAAGATACGGACAGCTGGCGTGGCATCACACAGGACACAAGATGCGGACAGGGGGGGCGTGGCATCACACAAGATACGGACAGCGGGGGCGTGGCATCACAGAACATTTTAATGTCACCTGTCCCAATATGACCATCTGCACTAAAACAGTCTGGATGGTGATTGGCGGATGGGAATTCCGGACGATCTCCACCACTCACCAAACTGGTGCCGGACTCATCCTGAGCGTTGACCTCTGACCCCGACTCCACCAGCTGCTGAATATCGGCCACCATTTTTCTCTCTGTGGCCGCCCGCGACTCCTCGATCCTCTCCTGAGTGATTCCTGGAGAAAAGCAACCAGAGGTGGTGAGAATGTGGGAGCAGACGGAGGACAGTGGGAGAGAGGGCGGGCCGTGGGAGGACAGTGGGAGAGAGGGCGGGCCGTGGGAGGGCGGAGGGGTAGTCTGAAGGACGGAGGTCTATGGAGGACTGAGGGAGGATAAAAGGTCTATGGAGGTATGGAGGTCTATAGGAGGATGGTGGGGAGGTATGGAGGTCTATAGGAGGATGGTGGGGAGGTATGGAGGTCTATAGGAGGACGGTGGGGAGGTATGGAGGTCTATAGGAGGACGGTGGGGAGGTATGG
>NW_024404464.1:0-83865 GCF_905171775.1 Rana temporaria | reverse complement strand
CCCACGCAACCACAGCCGCTCTGCATCCACAGACCGCCCTTCCGCCCCAGCCTACAACCCAAGTGCCCTCCGCCCCGCCACCACAGAAAGCCCCCACGCAACCACAGCCGCTCTGCATCCACAGACCGCCCTTCCGCCCCAGCCTACAACCCAAGTGCCCTCCGCCCCGCCACCACAGAAAGCCCCCACGCAACCACAGCCGCTCTGCATCCACAGACCGCCCTTCCGCCCCACCATCCCAGCCTACAACCCAAGTGCCCTCCGCCCCGCCACCACAGAAAGCCCCTCCGCCCACAAATCTAGTCCCCCCTGCCAACCACCACAGCCTCTGATGCCCCCCCCCCTGGGGTCACCTACCTGATGAAGCGCTGTCAGGCCGTCCTCGTTGTACAGGTTGGCGCTGAATCCGCTCTCCAGCATCTGACGAACTACAAGAAGAAGAGCGAGCAGGGTCAGAGGTCAGGCTGTATAGAGGGCGCACAGATCTCCCCCGCACATCATACACCGCTAGGCTTCTATTGGCGGGTCTCTGGCCTGGAACAAGCATGCTGCCAGTGAAGAGTCAGGACTCCTCCCATCACTGATCCAGAGCTGAGGACTATCAACAACCACACTGTCTACGTGCTTCTGACTCACACCATGGGGGGGGGGGGGGGCGCTGTCAGTGGAGGGAAGTGTGGAGGGCCCTCAATGTATCCGGGACATATGGAGGCGACATAGGGCCCCCCCGATGTATCCGGGACATATGGAGGGGGTGGGGGAGATGGGGCCCCGTGCCCTCCGATTTATCCAGGACATATGGAGGGGGGTACAGGGGGATGTATCCGGGACATATGGAGGGGGGTACAGGGGGGGGGGTGTATCCAGGACATGTGGAGGGGGGTACAGGGGGATGTATCCGGGACATATGGAGGGGGGTACAGGGGGATGCATCTGGGACATGTGGAGGGGGGTACGGGGGATGTATCCAGGACATATGGAGGGGGGTAGGGGGATGTGTCCGGGTCACTCCGGGTTGGGTGGACATGTGGAGGGGGGTACGGGGGATGCATCCAGGACATGTGGAGGGGGGTACAGGGGGATATATCTGGGACATATGGAGGGGGTACAGGGGGATGTACCTGGGACACTCCGGGTTGGGTGGACATGTGGAGGGGGGTATGTGTCCGGGACATATGGAGGGGGGTACGGGGGATGTGTCCAGGACACTCCGGGTTGGGTGGACATGTGGAGGGGGGTACGGGGGATGTGTCCGGGACATGTGGAGGGGGGTACGGGGGATGTGTCCGGGACAGGTGGAGGGGGTACGGGGGATGTGTCCGGGACCCCCCCAGGGTTGGGTGGACATGTGGAGGGGGGTACGGGGGATGTGTCCGGGACACGTGGAGGGGGGTATGGGGGATGTGTCCGGGACAGGTGGAGGGGGTACGGGGGATGTGTCCGGGACCCCCCCCAGGGTTGGGTGGACATGTGGAGGGGGGTACGGGGGATGTGTCCGGGACATGTGGAGGGGGGTACGGGGGATGTGTCCGGGACACGTGGAGGGGGGTACGGGGGATGTGTCCGGGACCCCCCCAGGGTTGGGTGGACATGTGGAGGGGGGTACGGGGGATGTGTCCGGGACACTCGGGTTGGGTGTGCCGTGTACTGAGCCGATGTTTGGTTTGGCTCCGGACGGCACGTCTGTTTAGTAAATATCCGTCCCAGAGACGCCTTTAACCCCCAACACACCGCTGGCCCCTCTCAATAATGGGGGCAAGAATGGGGTCCAGAGGGAGAATGGTGCCCTACAAGGCACACCACTGAATGTGGGGGTGCCATTCTGGGGCCCCTCGGTGCTCCACCTTGAAGTGTAAACTTACAGGCCTCCAGCAACAACAGGGACCCCCCAACTCCCTTCACACATCCCTCTCATGCTCAGCAATGGGTCCCCCACAACCTGCGGGCCCCCAGAACAATGCTCCAACCTGTACGTATATCCCGAGGGGTGGATAGGATGGGATGGGAGTGGGCGGATGGCATGGCAGGGGTTAAGGATTTCCCTGAGCAGAGGAGGAAGCGGCACATTTCCTGAGTCAATACAAAGTCTGCACAACCTGAGCGGGCAGGATATCACCCCTCCCCCCCCCCTCCCCAAGAGCCAGCGCCAAGAATGCCAGAATTCCTGTGCCCAGCCCTGCTGGCAGATCACTGGAGGACTACAACTCCCAGCAAATCCCAACACCAGGAAAGAACCGAGCGCGCCCCTCAAAGAACAAACTCATCCACCTTCCTCTGGATCTTCCTAGAAATGGGCCCCTGTATGGTCAGTGTGGGTCCAGGGGCCCCTGTATGGTCAGTGTGGGTCCAGGGGCCCCTGTATGGTCAGTGTGGGTCCAGGGGCCCCTGTATGGTCAGTGTGGGTCCAGGGGCCCCTGTATGGTCAGTGTGGGTCCAGGGGCCCCTGTATGGTCAGTGTGGGTCCAGGGGCCCCTGTATGGTCAGTGTGGGTCCAGGGGCCCCCGGAGAACACAACACTCTATGAGGTCTCCATACACACAGGAGATTCTCCATCCACCATGAGACTGCCGGTGACTTGTCGTTAAGGTTCCCCTAACTAGAAAGTTCCTGTAAGGACTGCGCAGGCGCAATCCTTGCCGACGGAAATCTCCGAACCTCGGCCGGCATCCAGGCTCTTTCCTTAACATCCCCGTGGATAGGAGGATGGTAAAAAAAAGAGCCAGGAGGCCGAGCGAGCGGAGCGAGCCTTCCGAGCCACTGGCCACTTTCCTCAAAATCCACGTCGCCCTGGATGGCCGAGGTTCGGAGATTTCCTTCGTTAAGGATTGCGCCTGCGCAGTCCTTAAAGGAACTTTCTCGTTAGCCGGAACCATATCGGCAGATCAGATTGCGCCTGCGCAGGAACTTTCACGTTAGCCGGAGCCATATCGGCAGATCACCGGCGCCTGCTCACTACCCCCCACCTGCAGAGCAATGCCTTGTTAAAGTAGTGTTTACTTTTTTTAAACTTTATTTAAATCCCACAAAATTGTCCCGAGTCAGGCCAGCCATGGGGGAACGGGGGAGGGTCCATATAGGTGTAGATGACCGAGAGAGACAACCAGTGACAGAGAGACCGAGGAGACAAAATCCCCCCCCCCCCTAGAGAGACACACACAGAGAGGGAAAACCCGAGAGGAGAGAGAGAGAGAGAGAGAGAGAGAGAGAGAGAGAGAGAGAGAGAGAGAGAGACACACCGAGAGGGCAAACCCTCCCTAGAGAGACACACAGAGGGCAAACCTGAGAGAGAGAGAGAGAGAGAGAGAGAGAGAGAGAGAGAGAGAGAGAGAGAGAGAGACAGAGAGAGAGACAGAGAGAGAGACACACACCGAGAGGGCAAACCCTCCCTAGAGAGACACACAGAGGGCAAACCTGAGAGAGAGAGAGAGAGAGAGAGAGAGAGAGAGAGAGAGAGAGAGAGAGAGAGAGAGAGAGAGACAGAGAGAGAGAGAGAGACAGAGACAGAGAGAGAGACACACACCGAGAGGGCAAACCCTCCCTAGAGAGACACACAGAGGGCAAACCTGAGAGAGAGAGAGAGAGAGAGAGAGAGAGAGAGAGAGAGAGACACAGTCACACACAGAGAGGGAAAACCCGAGAGGAGAGAGAGAGAGAGAGAGAGAGAGAGAGAGAGACAGAGAGAGAGACACACACCGAGAGGGCAAACCCTCCCTAGAGAGACACACAGAGGGCAAACCCTCCCTAGAGAGACACAGAGAGGGAAAACCCGAGAGAGAGAGAGAGAGAGACAGTCACACACAGAGAGGGAAAACCCGAGAGGAGAGAGAGAGAGAGAGAGAGAGAGAGAGAGAGAGAGAGAGACAGAGAGAGAGAGAGACAGAGACAGAGACAGAGACAGAGAGAGAGAGAGAGAGAGAGAGAGAGAGAGAGAGAGAGACACACACCGAGAGGGCAAACCCTCCCTAGAGAGACACACAGAGGGCAAACCCGAGAGAGAGAGAGAGAGAGAGAGAGACAGTCACACACAGAGAGGGAAAACCCGAGAGGAGAGAGAGAGAGAGAGAGAGACAGAGACAGAGAGAGAGACACACACCGAGAGGGCAAACCCGAGAGGAGAGAGAGAGAGAGAGAGACAGAGAGAGAGAGACACAAACCGAGAGGGCAAACCCTCCCTAGAGAGACACACAGAGGGCAAACCCTCCCTAGAGAGACACAGAGAGGGAAAACCCGAGAGAGAGAGAGAGAGAGAGAGAGAGACACACCGAGAGGGCAAACCCAAGAGAGACACACACAGAGAGGGCAAACCCGAGAGAGACAGAGAGAGACACACACACAGAGAGGGCAAACCCGAGAGAGAGAGAGAGACACACACAGAGAGGGCAAACCCGAGAGAGAGAGAGAGAGACACACACACACACACACACACACACACACAGAGAGGGCAAACCCGAGAGAGAGAGAGAGAGACACACACACACACACAGAGAGGGCAAACCCGAGAGAGAGAGAGAGAGAGAGAGAGAGAGAGAGAGAGAGAGACACACCGAGAGGGCAAAACCTCCCTAGAAAGACACACAGAGAGGGCAAACCCGAGAGAGAGAGAGAGACACACACACCGAGAGGGCAAACCCTCCCTAGAGAGACACACAGAGAGGGCAAACCCGAGAGAGAGAGAGACACACACACACCGAGAGGGCAAACCCTCCCTAGAGAGACACACAGAGAGGGCAAACCCGAGAGAGAGAGAGAGAGAGACACACACACCGAGAGGGCAAACCCTCCCTAGAGAGACACACAGAGAGGGAAAACCTGAGAGAGAGAGAGAGAGAGAGAAACACACACAGAGGGCAAACCCGAGAGAGAGAGAGAGACACACACACCGAGAGGGCAAACCCTCCCTAGAGAGACACACCGAGAGGGCAAACCTTCCCTAGAGAGACACACCGAGAGGGCAAACCCTCCCTAGAGAGACACACCGAGAGGGCAAACCCGAGAGAGAGAGAGAGACACACACACCGAGAGGGCAAACCCTCCCTAGAGAGACACACCGAGAGGGCAGACACACCGAGAGGGCAAACCCTCCCTAGAGAGACACACCGAGAGGGCAAACCCTCCCTAGAGAGACACACCGAGAGGGCAAACCCTCCCTAGAGAGACACACCGAGAGGGCAAACCCTCCCTAGAGAGACACACCGAGAGGGCAAACCCTCCCTAGAGAGACACACCGAGAGGGCAAACCTTCCCTAGAGAGACACACAGAGAGGGCAAACCTTCCCTAGAGAGACACACAGAGAGGGCAAACCCGAGAGAGACACACACACAGAGAGGGCAAACCCGAGAGAGAGAGACACACAGAGAGGGCGAGAGAGAGAGAGAGAGAGAGAGAGACACACACACACACACACACAGAGAGGGCAAACCCGAGAAAGAGAGAGACACACACACCGAGAGGGCAAACCCTCCCTAGAGAGACACACCGAGAGGGCAAACCCTCCCTAGAGAGATACACCAAGAGGGCAAACCTTCCCTAGAGAGACACACCGAGAGGGCAAACCTTCCCTAGAGAGACACACCGAGAGGGCAAACCTTCCCTAGAGAGACACACCGAGAGGGCAAACCCTCCCTAGAGAGATACACCGAGAGGGCAAACCCTCCCTAGAGAGACACACCGAGAGGGCAAACCCTCCCTAGAGAGACACACCGAGAGGGCAAACCTTCCCTAGAGAGACACACCGAGAGGGCAAACCTTCCCTAGAGAGACACACCGAGAGGGCAAACCTTCCCTAGAGAGACACACCGAGAGGGCAAACCCTCCCGAGAGAGACACACAGAGGGCAAACGCTCCCTAGAGAGACACACCGAGAGGGCAAACCCTCCCTAGACAGACACACCGAGAGTGCAAACCCTCCCTAGAGAGACACACCAAGAGGGCAAACCTTCCCTAGACAGACACACCGAGAGTGCAAACCCTCCCTAGAGAGATACACCGAGAGGGCAAACCCCTACTAATCCAACCTTCCAACCTCCATACACCCGACTCTCCTCCCTCCCCAACTAATTCAACCTCCATACACCTGACCCTCCTCATCCAACCTCCATACACCTCATTCTCCTACCTTCCTACTCCAATGTGGGATACCATCACCAAGTCACTGTTGCAGAGACAAATGTTGTACTGGGCGACTCCTCACCCCAGAGATGATTATTGTTCATCAGATCCTCCTACAGATGACCGGAGGGAGGAGGATTGTGGGTAGTAGGACAGATCACATGACCGACCATGACCTACAGAGAGAACAAAGCTCACCAGCACCTCTCCAATGCCATCCCAACACCAACCTCACCAACATTATCCAACACCAATCCCAACATCATCCCCAAAACCAACCCCAACACCTCACCAACATCATCCCCAACACCAATCCAAACACCTCACCAACCCCACCACCAACATCATCCAACACCAATCCCAACATCATCCCCAAAACCAACCCCAACACCTCACCAACATCATCCCCAACACCAATCCAAACACCTCACCAACCCCACCACCAACATCATCCAACACCAATCCCAACATCATCCCCAAAACCAACCCCAACACCTCACCAACATCATCCCCAACACCAATCCAAACACCTCACCAACCCCACCACCAACATCATCCAACACCAATCCCAACATCATCCCCAAAACCAACCCCAACACCTCACCAACATCATCCCTAACACCAATCCAAACACCTCACCAACCCCACCACCAACATCATCCAACACCAATCCCAACATTATCCCCAAAACCAACCCCAACACCTCACCAACATCATCCCCAACACCAATCCAAACACCTCACCAACCCCAACATCATCCAACACCAATCCCAACATCATCCCCAAAACCAACCCCAACATCATCCCTAACACCAACCCCAACATCATCCCCAACACCAATCCAAACACCTCACCAACCCCACCACCAACATCATCCAACACCAATCCCAACATCATCCCCAAAACCAACCCCAACACCTCACCAGCATCATCCCCAACACCAATCCAAACACCTCACCAACCCCACCACCAACATCCTCCAACACCAATCCCAACATCATCCCCAAAACCAACCCCAACACCTCACCAACATCATCCCCAACACCAATCCAAACACCTCACCAACCCCACCACCAACATCATCCAACACCAATCCCAACATCATCCCCAAAACCAACCCCAACACCTCACCAACATCATCCCCAACACCTCACCAACATCATCCCCAACATCATCCCCAACACCAATCCAAACACCAATCCAAACACCTCACCAACCCCACCACCAACATCATACAACACCAATCCCAACATCATCCCCAACACCAACCCCAACACCTCACCAACACCAACCCCAACATCATCCCCAACACCAATCCCAACACCTCACCAGCATCATCCCCAACACCAACCCCAACACCTCACCAACATCATCCCCAACACCTCACCAACATCATCCCCAACACCTCACCAACCCCAACACCAACCCCACCACCAACATTATCCAACACCAATCCCAACACCTCACCAACATTATCCAACACCAATCCAAACACCTCACCAACCCCACCACCAACATCATCCAACACCAATCCCAACATTATCCAACACCAATCCCAACACCCCACCACCAACCCCACCACCTCACCAACATCATCCCCAACACCAATCCAAACACCTCACCAACCCCAACATCATCCAACACCAATCCCAACATCATCCCCAAAACCAACCCCAACATCATCCCCAACACCAATCCAAACACCTCACCAACCCCACCACCAACATCATCCAACACCAATCCCAACATCATCCCCAAAACCAACCCCAACACCTCACCAGCATCATCCCCAACACCTCACCAACATCATCCCCAACACCAATCCAAACACCTCACCAACCCCACCACCAACATCATCCAACACCAATCCCAACATCATCCCCAAAACCAACCCCAACACCTCACCAACATCATCCCCAACACCAATCCAAACACCTCACCAACCCCACCACCAACATCATCCAACACCAATCCCAACATCATCCCCAAAACCAACCCCAACACCTCACCAACATCATTCCCAACACCTCACCAACATCATCCCCAACACCAATCCAAACACCTCACCAACCCCACCACCAACATCATACAACACCAATCCCAACATCATCCCCAAAACCAACCCCAACACCTCACCAACATCATCCCCAACACCAACCCCAACATCATCCCCAACACCAATCCCAACACCTCACCAGCATCATCCCCAACACCAACCCCAACACCTCACCAACATCATCCCCAACACCTCACCAACATCATCCCCAACACCTCACCAACACCAACCCCAACACCAACATTATCCAACACCAACCCCAACACCTCACCAACATTATCCAACATTATCCAACACCAATCCAAACACCTCACCAACCCCACCACCAACATCATCCAACACCAATCCCAACATTATCCAACACCAATCCCAACACCCCACCAACATTATTCAACACCATCCCCAAAACCTACCCCAACACCCCACCATCCTCAACACCAACCCCACCACCTCACCAACATCATCCCCAACACCAATCCCAACACCTCACCAACATTATCCAACACCAATCCCAACACCCCACCATCCCCAACACCAACCCCGCCACCACCCAGAGGAAAACCATCGGGCATTTAGGAAAAAACTAAAGACCGGTACGACGCTTGATGCCAAGCGCCTTGAGGTGATTAAGTTCCCATTTGCTGCGCTATACAAGTTACTCACTCACCTCACCAACATTATCCAACACCAATCCCAACACCTCACCAACATCATCCCCAAAACCAACCCCAAAACCCCACCATCCCCAACATCATTCCCAACACCAATCCCAACACCTCGCCAACATTATCCAACACCAACCCCAACACCCCACCAACATTATCCAACACCAATCCCAACACCTCACCAACATCATCCCCAAAACCAACCCCCCACCATCCCCAACACCAACCCCACCACCTCACCAACATCATCCCCAACACCTCACCAACATCATCCCCAAAACCAATCCCAACACCTCACCAACATCATCCCCAACACCAATCCCAACACCTCACCAACATCATCCCCAACACCAATCCCAACATCATCCCCAACACCAATCCCATCACCTCACCAACATCATCCCCAACACCTCACCAACATCATCCCCAACACCAATCCCATCACCAACCCCATCAAACACTATCACCGTCCCCAAGACCAACATCATTCCCAAAGCCAACCCCATCACCTCACCAAACACTATCACCGTCCAACACCTACACCAAACTCACCAAACACTACCACTGTCCCCAACACCAACCTCACCAACATTATTCTCAACACCAACCCCATCACCTTACCAAACACTATCACCATCCTCACCAAACACTATCACTGTCCCCAACACCAACATCATTCCCAACACCAACCCCATCACCTCACCAAACACTATCACGTGCAACACCAATATCACCAAACACTATCACCGTCCCCAACACCAACCCCACCACCTCAACACACACTATCACCATCCCCAACAACATCCTCAACACCATTCCCAATACCATTCCAACAACATCCCCAATACTAGGGTTGTCCCGATAACGATACTAGTATTGGTATCGGGACCGATACTGAGCATTTGCGTGAGTACTTGTACTCGCGCAAATGCTCCCGATGCCTGACCCGATTTTCTTGAGGCTGAGAGGAGGCGGAGAGGTCGCCGAGGACGGGCGGAGAGTGGGCTGAGAGCGGCTGAGAGGTCGCTGAGTGTGGGCTGTGAGAGGGGCGGAGAGTGGGCTGAGATGAGGACGGAGAGGTCGCTGAGTGCGGGCGGAGAGTGGGCCGAGAGGTTGCCGAGTGTGGGCTGTGAGAGGGACGGAGAGTGGGTGGAGAGCGGCTGAGAGGTCGCTGAGTGTGGGCTGTGAGAGGGGCGGAGAGTGGGTGGAGAGCGGCTGAGAGGTCGCTGAGTGTGGGCTGTGAGAGGGGCGGAGAGTAGGCGGAGAGCGGCTAAAAGGTCGCTGAGTGTGGGCTGTGAGAGGGGCGGAGAGTGGTCCGAGAGGAAGTGGAGAGGTCGCTAAGTGCGGGCGGAGAGTGGGCCGAGAGGTTGCTGAGTGTGGGCTGTGAGAGGGACGGAGAGCGGCTGAGAGGTCGCTGAGTGCAGGCTGTGGGCTGAGAGCGGGGCGGAGAGGAGGCGGAGAGCGGGGCGGAGAGGAGGCTGAGAGCGGGGCGGAGAGGAGGCTGAGAGCGGGGCGGAGAGGAGGCTGAGAGCGGGGCGGAGAGGAGGCTGAGAGAGGGGCGGAGAGGAGGCTGAGAGAGAGGAGGAGGAGGAGGAGGAGGAGGAGGAGGAGGAGAGGTCGCTGAGTGCGGGCTGTGAGAGGGGCAGAGAGGAGGCTGAGAGGAGGCGAAGAGGTCGCCGAG
Organism: Rana temporaria; assembly: GCF_905171775.1. Lineage (NCBI taxonomy): Eukaryota > Metazoa > Chordata > Amphibia > Anura > Ranidae > Rana > Rana temporaria. Next base: position 73,354 of record NW_024404464.1, on the reverse strand, counting down.
TGCGGGCCGTGAGAGGGGCGGAGAGGAGGCTGAGAGAGGGGCGGAGAGGGGCGGAGAGGAGGCTGAGAGAGGGGCGGAGAGGAGGCTGAGAGAGAGGGGCGGAGAGGAGGCTGAGAGAGAGGGGCGGAGAGGAGGCTGAGAGAGAGGGGCGGAGAGGAGGCTGAGAGAGAGGGGCGGAGAGGAGGCTGAGAGAGAGGGGCGGAGAGGAGGCTGAGAGAGAGGGGCGGAGAGGAGGCTGAGAGAGGGGCGGAGAGGAGGCTGTGAGAGGGGCGGAGAGGAGGCTGAGAGAGGGGCGGAGAGGAGGCTGAGAGAGGGGCGGAGAGGAGGCTGAGAGAGGGGCGGAGAGGAGGCTGAGAGAGGGGCGGAGAGGAGGCGGAGAGGAGGCTGAGAGAGGGGCGGAGAGGAGGCGGAGAGAGGGGCGGAGAGGAGGCTGAGAGAGAGGGGCGGAGAGGAGGCTGAGAGAGAGGGGCGGAGAGGAGGCTGAGAGAGAGGGGCGGAGAGGAGGCTGAGAGAGAGGGGCGGAGAGGAGGCTGAGAGAGAGGGGCGGAGAGGACGCTGAGAGAGGGGCGGAGAGGAGGCTGAGAGAGGGGCGGAGAGGAGGCTGAGAGAGGGGCGGAGAGGAGGCTGAGAGAGGGGCGGAGAGGAGGCTGAGAGAGGGGCGGAGAGGAGGCTGAGAGAGGGGCGGAGAGGAGGCTGAGAGAGGGGCGGAGAGGAGGCTGAGAGAGGGGCGGAGAGGAGGCCGAGAGCGGGGCGGAGAGGAGGCCGAGAGCGGGGCGGAGAGGAGGCTGAGAGCGGGGCGGAGAGGAGGCTGAGAGCGGGGCGGAGCGGAGGCTGAGAGCGGGGCGGAGAGGAGGCGGAGAGGAGGCTGAGAGAGGGGCGGAGAGGAGGCGGAGAGGAGGCTGAGAGAGGGGCGGAGAGGAGGCGGAGAGGAGGCTGAGAGAGGGGCGGAGAGGAGGCTGAGAGAGGGGCGGAGAGGAGGCTGAGAGAGAGGGGCGGAGAGGAGGCTGAGAGAGAGGGGCGGAGAGGAGGCTGAGAGAGAGGGGCGGAGAGGAGGCTGAGAGAGAGGGGCGGAGAGGAGGGTGAGAGAGAGGGGCGGAGAGGAGGCTGAGAGAGGGGCGGAGAGGAGGCTGTGAGAGGGGCGGAGAGGAGGCTGAGAGAGGGGCGGAGAGGAGGCTGAGAGAGGGGCGGAGAGGAGGCTGAGAGAGGGGCGGAGAGGAGGCTGAGAGAGGGGCGGAGAGGAGGCGGAGAGGAGGCTGAGAGAGGGGCGGAGAGGAGGCTGAGAGAGGGGCGGAGAGGAGGCTGAGAGAGAGGGGCGGAGAGGAGGCTGAGAGAGAGGGGCGGAGAGGAGGCTGAGAGAGAGGGGCGGAGAGGAGGCTGAGAGAGAGGGGCGGAGAGGAGGCTGAGAGAGAGGGGCGGAGAGGACGCTGAGAGAGGGGCGGAGAGGAGGCTGAGAGAGGGGCGGAGAGGAGGCTGAGAGAGGGGCGGAGAGGAGGCTGAGAGAGGGGCGGAGAGGAGGCTGAGAGGGGGGCGGAGGGGAGGCTGTGAGAGGGGCGGAGAGGAGGCTGAGAGAGGGGCGGAGAGGAGGCTGAGAGAGGGGCGGAGAGGAGGCCGAGAGCGGGGCGGAGAGGAGGCCGAGAGCGGGGCGGAGAGGAGGCCGAGAGCAGGGCGGAGAGGAGGCTGAGAGCGGGGCGGAGAGGAGGCTGAGAGCGGGGCGGAGCGGAGGCTGAGAGCGGGGCGGAGAGGAGGCGGAGAGGAGGCGGAGCGAAGGCTGAGAGCGGGGCGGAGAGGAGGCGGAGAGGAGGCGGAGAGCAGAGCAGTACTCCTCGGGTAAGTAAAATGTGTGAACACAGAATACTGTCACTAGTGAACCTCCCAACTTTTGAACCATCGACTTGGTGCAGCGGTCCCGCCCCTTTTCCTGGAACCCAAGAAAGGCTTCTTTTTTTTTTATTTACCAAAACGGTCACATGACATGAAAAGAAGTATCGGTATTCGGTATCGGCGAGTTCATGAAAACTCACCCATCAAGGCAGTGTGACATTTGCATAACTCCTCCCACTGCTTGCATCAGGACTGGGGGCTCTGGAGAGGAGTACTGAGGCAGGGGGCTGTGCCGTTTCCAGGAAGCTATGTACCGCCCCCTGCCGGCCCCTCCCACCAGCCATGATCTGCCTGCATTACATAGAGAAGCACAGAGATCCAGGGAAGACGTCACTGGATGTGAAATAAGGTATGGAACGACGCAATGCCCCGGCCGCGGGGTCACCGACGCAACGCTCTGATCCGATATTTTGTATGGTGTTGGTGAGAGGTGGTTCTAATAGTTGTCAGTACATGGATTGGGTGGATGTCACCGCGGTGAGCTGTAGCGCAGTTGGCATGGAGGTGGGCGGACCTCCTTGGCGTCTCCAGTATAATTACCCTCCCCCGCCTGTGTTGATATATATATATACGCCCGTCCTCTGTAATTATTCCCAGAAACCGGCATTTATCTGGAGAACCGCGTCCAGCCTTCACCCCGACACCGCCTGGCACCAGAGACATTCCTGTACTGCGCTCTGGTATATGGCACCAGCACAGCATGTCCATGAATGGGGTCACGCTCCTCGGGGCCCGGGGGGGGAGGGGAGGGGGGCACACGGACAGACATGTGGACAGGAAATCAGATCAAACGAAGGGAGACTCCCTCCTTGTATACAGAAGAGGATGGGAAGCCGATACCGGCTGGAGACAAGCATGGGACCATCACACCGGTCCCCGGCACAGACACAGGTTCCCCGGCACACACACCGCTCCCCGGGACACAGACACCGCTCCCCGGGACACACACCGCTCCCCGACACAGACACCGCTCCCCGGCACAGACACCGCTCCCCGGCACAGACACCGGTCCCCGGCACAGACACAGGTTCCCCGGCACAGACACCGCTCCCCGGCACAGACACCGCTCCCCGGCACAGACACAGGTTCCCCGGCACAGACACCGCTCCCCGGCACAGACACCGGTCCCCGGCACAGACACCGCTCCCCGGCACAGACACCGGTTCCCCGGCACACACACCGGTCCCCGGCCCAGACACCGGTCCCCGGCACACACACCGCTCCCCGGCACACACACCGCTCCCCGGCACAGACACCGCTCCCCGGCACACACACCGCTCCCCGGCACACACACCGCTCCCCGGCACAGACACCGCTCCCCGGCACAGACACAGGTTCCCCGGCACACACACCGCTCCCCGGCCCAGACACCGCTCCCCGGCACAGACACCGATCCCCGGCACACACACCGCTCCCCGGCCCAGACACAGGTTCCCCGGCACAGACACCGCTCCCCGGCACAGACACCGCTCCCCGGCCCAGACACAGGTTCCCCGGCACAGACACCGCTCCCCGGCACAGACACCGGTCTCCGGCACAGACACCGCTCCCCGGCACACACACCGGTCCCCGGCCCAGACACCGGTCCCCGGCCCAGACACCGCTCCCCGGCACACACACCGCTCCCCGGGACACACACACCGCTCCCCGGGACACACACACCGCTCCCCGGCACAGACACCGCTCCCCGGCACAGACACCGCTCCCCGGGACACAGACACCGCTCCCCGGCACACACACCGCTCCCCGGGACACACACACACCGCTCCCCGGGACACACACACCGCTCCCCGGCACAGACACCGCTCCCCGGGACACAGACACCGCTCCCCGGCACAGACACCGCTCCCCGGCACAGACACCGCTCCCCGGCACAGACACCGCTCCCCGGCACAGACACCGCTCCCCGGCACAGACACCGCTCCCCGGCCCAGACACAGGTTCCCCGGCACAGACACCGCTCCCCGGCACAGACACCGCTCCCCGGCCCAGACACAGGTTCCCCGGCACAGACACCGGTCCCCGGCACAGACACCGGTCCCCGGCCCAGACACAGGTTCCCCGGCACACACACCGCTCCCCGGCCCAGACACAGGTTCCCCGGCCCAGACACAGGTTCCCCGGCACAGACACCGCTCCCCGGCCCAGACACAGGTTCCCCGGCACAGACACCGCTCCCCGGCCCAGACACAGGTTCCCCGGCACAGACACCGCTCCCCGGCACAGACACCGGTCCCCGGCACAGACACCGCTCCCCGGCACAGACACCGGTTCCCCGGCACACACACCGGTCCCCGGCCCAGACACCGGTCCCCGGCACACACACCGCTCCCCGGCACACACACCGCTCCCCGGCACACACACCGCTCCCCGGCACACACACCGCTCCCCGGCACACACACCGCTCCCCGGGACACACACACCGCTCCCCGGGACACACACACCGCTCCCCGGCACAGACACCGCTCCCCGGGACACAGACACCGCTCCCCGGCACACACACCGCTCCCCGGGACACACACACCGCTCCCCGGGACACACACACCGCTCCCCGGCACAGACACCGCTCCCCGGGACACACACACCGCTCCCCGGCACAGACACCGCTCCCCGAGACACAGACACCGCTCCCCGGCACAGACACCGCTCCCCGGCACAGACACCGCTCCCCGGCACAGACACCGCTCCCCGGCACAGACACCGCTCCCCGGCCCAGACACAGGTTCCCCGGCACAGACACCGCTCCCCGGCACAGACACCGCTCCCCGGCCCAGACACAGGTTCCCCGGCACAGACACCGGTCCCCGGCCCAGACACAGGTTCCCCGGCACAGACACAGGTTCCCCGGCACACACACCGCTCCCCGGCCCAGACACAGGTTCCCCGGCCCAGACACAGGTTCCCCGGCACAGACACCGCTCCCCGGCCCAGACACAGGTTCCCCGGCCCAGACACAGGTTCCCCGGCACAGACACCGCTCCCCGGCCCAGACACAGGTTCCCCGGCACAGACACCGCTCCCCGGCACACACACCGCTCCCCGGCACAGACACCGCTCCCCGGCCCAGACACAGGTTCCCCGGCACACACACCGCTCCCCGGCACAGACACCGCTCCCCGGCCCAGACACAGGTTCCCCGGCACAGACACCGCTCCCCGGCACACACACCGCTCCCCGGCACAGACACCGCTCCCCGGCCCAGACACAGGTTCCCCGGCACACACACCGCTCCCCGGCACAGACACCGCTCCCCGGCCCAGACACAGGTTCCCCGGCACAGACACCGCTCCCCGGCACAGACACCGCTCCCCGGCCCAGACACAGGTTCCCCGGCACACACACCGCTCCCCGGCACAGACACCGCTCCCCGGCCCAGACACAGGTTCCCCGGCACACACACCGCTCCCCGGCACAGACACCGCTCCCCGGCCCAGACACAGGTTCCCCGGCACAGACACCGCTCCCCGGCACAGACACCGCTCCCCGGCACACACACCGCTCCCCGGCACACACACCGCTCCCCGGCACAGACACAGGTTCCCCGGCCCAGACACAGGTTCCCCGGCCCAGACACAGGTTCCCCGGCCCAGACACAGGTTCCCCGGCACAGACACCGCTCCCCGGCACAGACACCGCTCCCCGGCCCAGACACAGGTTCCCCGGCACACACACCGCTCCCCGGCACAGACACCGCTCCCCGGCACAGACACCGCTCCCCGGCCCAGACACAGGTTCCCCGGCACACACACCGCTCCCCGGCACAGACACCGCTCCCCGGCCCAGACACAGGTTCCCCGGCACACACACCGCTCCCCGGCACAGACACCGCTCCCCGGCCCAGACACCGGTTCCCCGGCACAGACACCGCTCCCCGGCACAGACACCGCTCCCCGGCCCAGACACAGGTTCCCCGGCACAGACACCGGTCCCCGGCCCAGACACAGGTTCCCCGGCACAGACACAGGTTCCCCGGCACACACACCGCTCCCCCGGCCCAGACACAGGTTCCCCGGCCCAGACACAGGTTCCCCGGCACAGACACCGCTCCCCGGCCCAGACACAGGTTCCCCGGCACAGACACCGCTCCCCGGCACACACACCGCTCCCCGGCACAGACACCGCTCCCCGGCCCAGACACAGGTTCCCCGGCACAGACACCGCTCCCCGGCACAGACACCGCTCCCCGGCCCAGACACAGGTTCCCCGGCACAGACACCGCTCCCCGGCACAGACACCGCTCCCCGGCCCAGACACAGGTTCCCCGGCACAGACACCGCTCCCCGGCCCAGACACAGGTTCCCCGGCACAGACACCGCTCCCCGGCACACACACCGCTCCCCGGCACAGACACCGCTCCCCGGCCCAGACACAGGTTCCCCGGCACAGACACCGCTCCCCGGCCCAGACACAGGTTCCCCGGCACAGACACCGCTCCCCGGCACAGACACCGCTCCCCGGCACACACACCGCTCCCCGGCACACACACCGCTCCCCGGCACACACACCGCTCCCCGGCACACACACCGCTCCCCGGCACACACACCGCTCCCCGGCACAGACACCGCTCCCCGGCCCAGACACAGGTTCCCCGGCACAGACACCGCTCCCCGGCCCAGACACAGGTTCCCCGGCCCAGACACAGGTTCCCCGGCACAGACACCGCTCCCCGGCACACACACCGCTCCCCGGCACACACACCGCTCCCCGGCACACACACCGCTCCCCGGCACACACACCGCTCCTCCCCGGCACACACACCGCTCCTCCCCGGCACACACACCGCTCCTCCCCGGCACACACACCGCTCCTCCCCGGCACACACACCGCTCCCCGGGACACACACCGCTCCCCGGGACACACACACCGCTCCCCGGCACAGACACCGCTCCCCGGGACACACACACCGCTCCCCGGGACACACACACCGCTCCCTCCCCGGCACACACACCGCTCCCCGGCACAGACACCGCTCCCCGGGACACACACACCGCTCCCCGGGACACACACCGCTCCCCGGCACAGACACCGCTCCCCGGGACACACACACCGCTCCCCGGGACACACACACCGCTCCCCGGGACACACACACCGCTCCCCGGGACACAGACACCGCTCCCCGGCACACACACCGCTCCTCCCCGGCACACACACCGCTCCTCCCCGGCACACACACCGCTCCTCCCCGGCACACACACCGCTCCTCCCCGGCACACACACCGCTCCTCCCCGGCACACACACCGCTCCTCCCCGGCACACACACCGCTCCTCCCCGGCACACACACCGCTCCCCGGGACACACACACCGCTCCCCGGGACACACACACCGCTCCCCGGCACAGACACCGCTCCACGGGACACACACACCGCTCCCCGGGACACAAACACCGCTCCCCGGCACAGACACCGCTCCCCGGGACACACACACCGCTCCTCCCCGGCACACACACCGCTCCCCGGCACACACACCGCTCCCCGGCACACACACCGCTCCTCCCCGGCACACACACCGCTCCTCCCCGGCACACACACCGCTCCTCCCCGGCACACACACCGCTCCCCGGGACACACACACCGCTCCCCGGGACACACACACCGCTCCCCGGGACACACACACCGCTCCCCGGGACACACACACCGCTCCCCGGGACACACACACCGCTCCCCGGCACACACACCGCTCCCCGGCACACACACCGCTCCTCCCCGGCACAGACACCGCTCCTCCCCGGCACAGACACCGCTCCCCGGGACACACACACCGCTCCCCGACACAGACACCGCTCCCCGGGACACAGACACCGCTCCCCGGCACACACACCGCTCCCCGGCACAGACACCGCTCCCCGGCACAGACACCGCTCCCCGGCACACACACCGCTCCCCGGGACACAGACACCGCTCCCCGGCACACAGACACCGCTCCCCGGCACACAGACACCGCTCCCCGGCACAGACACCGCTCCCCGGCACAGACACCGCTCCCCGGGACACACACACCGCTCCCCGGCACACACACCGCTCCCCGGCACACACACCGCTCCCCGGCACACACACCGCTCCTCCCCGGCACACACACCGCTCCTTCCCGACACAGCTCCCCGGCACACACACCGCTCCTTCCCGACACAGCTCCCCGGCACACACACCGCTCCCCGGCACAGACACCGTCCTCGGCACACACACCGCTCCCCGGCACACACACCGCTCCCCGGCACAGACTACGGTCCCCGGCACAGACTACGGTCCCCGGCACAGACACCGCTCCCCGGCACACACACCGCTCCTCCCCGGCACACACACCGCTCCTCCCCGGCACACACACCGCTCCTCCCCGGCACACACACCGCTCCCCGGGATTAGTGACAGATGTCTCCAGACTGGAGATCCAATTAATTACCGGATTACACCGACCAATGTGATATCCTGGCCCCGGGGGGAGGGGGGACACCATAACCTCCACTGACATGGGACATCAGTAAGTCCTCACCCAGAAGTTGGGGGACACCGGGGGCCTCTACTCACATGGGACTTCAGTAAGTCCTCACCCAGAAGTTGGGGGACACCGGGATCTCTACTCACATGGGACTTCAGCAAGCCCTGACCCAGAAGTTGGGGGACACCGGGACCTCTACTCACATGGGACTAAAGTAAACCCTCATCCAGAAGTTAGGGGACACCGGGGGCTCCACTCACATGGGACTTCAGTAAACCCTCATCCAGAAGTTGGGGGACACCGGGACCTCTACTCACATGGGACTTCAGTAAGCCCTCACCCAGAAGTTGGGGGACACCGGGGGCTCCACTCACATGGGACTTCAGTAAGCCCTCACCCAGAAGTTGGGGGACACCGGGGGCTCCACTCACATGGGACTTCAGTAAGCCCTCACCCAGAAGTTGGGGGACACCGGGGGCTCCACTCACATGGGACTTCAGTAAGCCCTCACCCAGAAGTTGGGGGACACCGGGGACCTCCACTGACATGGGACTTCAGTAAGCCCTCACCCAGAAGTTGGGGGACACCGGGGGCTCCACTCACATGGGACTTCAGTAAGTCCTCACCCAGAAGTTGGGGGACATCGGGATCTCTACTGACATGGGACTTCAGTAAGTCCTCATCCAGAAGTTGGGGGACACCGGGGGCTCCACTGACATGGGACTTCAGTAAGTCCTCATCCAGAAGTTGGGGGACACCGAGACCTCCACTAATATGGGACTTCAGTAAGCCCTCACCCAGAAGTTGGGGGACACCGGGGGCTCCACTGACATGGGACTTCAGTAAGTCCTCATCCAGAAGTTGGGGGACACCGAGACCTCCACTAATATGGGACTTCAGTAAGTCCTCACCCAGAGGATGGGTTGGAATTCTGCGGATCTGTATGATGACCCCACAGACGTTACCTGAGGTTTGATTACAACTTCCAAAACAACCAATCATCTGTCATCAACATAACACCACGCCCCCCCCCCCCCCCAACAACTCATCAACACCGTCCCCCAACAATCTACCAACACCCCGCTGCCCCCCCCCAACACTGCCAACAGTCCACCAACACCCCATTCACCCAACACGCCTAACAAACCACCAGACCACACCATCCAATCCACCATCACCCAGAGTCCTTTGCAGGCCCCCGGAGATGTGCAGGGGACAAATACTGGGCGCCCAGAGCGCCATCTACTGGAACACTATCCCCCCTCTGAGGATCTGCAGATCGGGGAGGTCTCACCTTAATGGACACAGCACACAGAGGGTTAACCTGCAGACACACCCACCCCAGTCCCAGGACAAACACTGCGCACACCGCAGACAACGCCATCACCATGGTGACAACAACATCTCCAACCCGCAGGAGAGGAACTCCGACACGCAATGTACTTCCTGGAAATACCGACCACCAAACTCCACCAATAAGTGACCCGAGCTTCACTGCCAATGTGCCTAGCTGTCCAATCACTGACTGATCTAAAGCCAGAGGACCACTATGACAGATGTCCAATCAGGGCCCAAGGACACCAGAAGGTTCCATTCAGAGATAAATGGAGCTCCACCGCAAACTGGAAGAAGTCAGACATGAGCAGTCCTCCACCTCTAATCAATCAGAACTTTGCAGACCCATAGTTTGTGAGGGTATACATTCACAGCACCCGACCCCTAGTCTACGAGAAACCACCCCGACCCCTAGTCTACGAGAAACCACCCCGGCCCCTAGTCTACGAGAAACCACCCCGACCCCTAGTCTACGAGAAACCACCCCGACCCCTAGTCTACGAGAAACCACCCCGACCCCTAGTCTACGAGAAACCACCCCGACCCCTAGTCTACGAGGGCGCGAGAAACCACCCCGACCCCTAGTCTACGAGAAACCACCCCGACCCCTAGTCTACGAGAAACCACCCCGACCCTAGTCTACGAGGGCGCGAGAAACCACCCTGACCCCTAGTCTACGAGAAACCACCCCGACCCCTAGTCTACGAGAAACCACCCCGACCCCTAGTCTACGAGAAACCACCCCGACCCCTAGTCTACGAGGGCGCGAGAAACCACCCCGACCCCTAGTCTACGAGGGCGCGAGAAACCACCCCGGCCCCTAGTCTACGAGGGCGCGAGAAACCACCCCGACCCTAGTCTACGAGGGCGCGAGAAACCACCCCGACCCCTAGTCTACGAGAAACCACCCCGGCCCCTAGTCTACGAGAAACCACCCCGGCCCCTAGTCTACGAGAAACCACCCCGGCCCCTAGTCTACGAGAAACCACCCCAGGCCCCTAGTCTACGAGAAACCACCCCAGCCCCTAGTCTACGAGGGTGCGAGAAACCACCCCAGCCCCCTAGTCTACGAGGGTGCGAGAAAACACCCCGGCCCATCCCAGCAAAGGGAATAACAATTAATGTGTCTGTACACAGGGGGTCACCACCATCAGTTCTGTGTACATCCATCCCGGAGGTGAGAATCTCTCCCCCATAGGCCGTGGCGTGGTGTAAGGTGAGCTGTGATCTCAGGTTGCACACAGAAGAAGCTCTCCTCCCGGAAGACGTATTCTACTCTGCAGACGCCTCAGGGCCACATTTACTATAATGGGACCACGCCAACTCTAATCCTATTATTTCTGGATGGATCACGTGACCTCCTCGCTCCTCCACATCCTAACAGGATTATGTACTTAACACCGGACTGCCCGGACAGACGGGGGGGGGGGGACCAGAAAACACAGATCGTGTACTTCTCATACATCCATTTCTAGGAGCCCATCGAGGGACACAGGAATTCTGTTACATTTGGGTTATACTGCCACCTACAAGCTGGTTTCGGTCCCTCCTTTACACAGCATGCTGCAGTTTGGTCAGATTGGGGGATTAGGGGCCCCAAAGGGGTGGGGTCTGTGGACTCCAACATTTTTATCTTCCTTCTTGTCCAATCAACCAGAAACCAAGCCAGTGAGGGGAGGTCCTCTGCAAGACCGGAATCTGACCATCAAACCCCCGAGGATCAACCCGGTGCGCTCCGGACCAGGAGAGACCACTGGCCAGGGGGGTGATAATACCCAATGGAATTCCAGCCAGGAATCCACCAAAACGGGGGGGGGGGGAAAGGCAACAAGGGCAAAAAAGGAAGGATGGAGGATGACGAGGGCGAAAAAGAAGGATGGAGGATGACGAGGGCGAAAAAAGGAAGGAAGGAAGGAAGGAGGACAACGAGGGCGAAAAAGGAAGGACGGAGGACGACGAGGGCGAAAAAGGAAGGATGGAGGACGACGAGGGCGAAAAAGAAAGAAGGGAGGACGAAGAGGGCGAAAAAAGGAAGGAAGGAAGGAAGGAAGGAAGGAAGGAGGGAGGGAGGACAACAAGGGCGAAAAAGGAAGGAGGGAGGACGACGAGGGCGAAAAAAGGAAGGAAGGGAGGACAACGAGGGCGAAAAAGGAAGGAAGGAAGGAAGGAAGGAAGGAAGGAAGGAAGGAGGGAGGGAGGACAACGAGGGCGAAAAAGGAAGGAGGGAGGACGACGAGGGCAAAAAAGGAAGGAAGGAAGGAAGGAAGGAAGGAGGGAGGACGACGAGGGCAAAAAAGGAAGGAGGGAGGATGACGAGGGCGAAAAAGGAAGGAAGAAAGGAAGGAAGGAAGGAAGGAAGGAGGGAGGGAGGACAACAAGGGCGAAAAAGGAAGGAAGGAAGGAAGGAAGGAAGGAAGGAGGGAGGGAGGACAACGAGGGCGAAAAAGGAAGGAGGGAGGACGACGAGGGCAAAAAAGGAAGGAAGGAAGGAAGGAAGGAAGGAAGGAAGGAAGGAAGGAAGGAAGGAAGGAAGGAAGGGAGGACAACGAGGGCAAAAAAGGAAGGAAGGAAGGAAGGAAGGAAGGAAGGGAGGACAACGAGGGCAAAAAAGGAAGGAAGGAAGGAAGGAAGGAAGGAAGGAAGGAAGGAAGGAGGGAGGACGACGAGGGCAAAAAAGGAAGGAGGAAGGACGACGAGGGCGAAAAAGGAAGGAAGGAGGGAGGAAGGACGACGAGGGCAAAAAAGGAAGGAGGAAGGACGACGAGGGCAAAAAAGGAAGGAAGGAAGGAAGGAAGGAAGGAAGGAAGGACAACGAGGGCGAAAAAGGAAGGAGGGAAGGAAGGAAGGAAGGAAGGAAGGAGGGAGGGAGGACAACGAGGGCGAAAAAGGAAGGAGGGAGGACGACGAGGGCAAAAAAGGAAGGAAGGAAGGAAGGAAGGAAGGAGGGAGGACGACGAGGGCAAAAAAGGAAGGAGGGAGGATGACGAGGGCGAAAAAGGAAGGAAGAAAGGAAGGAAGGAAGGAAGGAAGGAAGGAAGGAGGGAGGGAGGACAACAAGGGCGAAAAAGGAAGGAAGGAAGGAAGGAAGGAAGGAAGGAGGGAGGGAGGACAACGAGGGCGAAAAAGGAAGGAGGGAGGGAGGACGACGAGGGCAAAAAAGGAAGGAGGAAGGACGACGAGGGCAAAAAAGGAAGGAAGGAAGGAAGGAAGGAAGGAAGGAAGGAAGGAAGGGAGGACAACGAGGGCAAAAAAGGAAGGAAGGAAGGAAGGAAGGAAGGAAGGAAGGAAGGAAGGAGGGAGGACGACGAGGGCAAAAAAGGAAGGAGGAAGGACGACGAGGGCGAAAAAGGAAGGAAGGAGGGAGGGAGGACGACGAGGGCAAAAAAGGAAGGAGGAAGGACGACGAGGGCAAAAAAGGAAGGAAGGAAGGAAGGAAGGAAGGAAGGAAGGAAGGACAACGAGGGCGAAAAAGGAAGGAGGGAAGGAAGGAAGGAAGGAGGGAGGGAGGACAACGAGGGCGAAAAAGGAAGGAGGGAGGACGACGAGGGCAAAAAAGGAAGGAAGGAAGGAAGGAAGGAAGGAGGGAGGACGACGAGGGCAAAAAAGGAAGGAGGGAGGATGACGAGGGCGAAAAAGGAAGGAAGAAAGGAAGGAAGGAAGGAAGGAAGGAAGGAAGGAGGGAGGGAGGACAACAAGGGCGAAAAAGGAAGGAAGGAAGGAAGGAAGGAAGGAGGGAGGGAGGACAACGAGGGCGAAAAAGGAAGGAGGGAGGGAGGACGACGAGGGCAAAAAAGGAAGGAGGAAGGACGACGAGGGCAAAAAAGGAAGGAAGGAAGGAAGGAAGGAAGGAAGGAAGGAAGGAAGGAAGGAAGGGAGGACAACGAGGGCAAAAAAGGAAGGAAGGAAGGAAGGAAGGAAGGAAGGAAGGAAGGAAGGAAGGAGGGAGGACGACGAGGGCAAAAAAGGAAGGAGGAAGGACGACGAGGGCGAAAAAGGAAGGAAGGAGGGAGGGAGGACGACGAGGGCAAAAAAGGAAGGAGGAAGGACGACGAGGGCAAAAAAGGAAGGAAGGAAGGAAGGAAGGAAGGAAGGAAGGAAGGAAGGACAACGAGGGCGAAAAAGGAAGGAGGGAGGACGACGAGGGCGAAAAAGGAAGGAGGACGAAAAAGGAAGGAGGGAGGACGACGAGGGCGGAAAAGGAAGGAGGGAGGACGACTAGGACAATATGATGTGGCCATCAGAGGAAAAACGATTGGGACAAACCCCACCAGGGGAACGGTAAACGGCCCATACTGGTACAAAACCCCAGGGGTACCCACCAGGAGAAGGAGGTCAGCCTGACTGAAAAAGGAGCAGGAGTGACCGGCACCCATAAATGGGTAGAGAGGGGGAGTGTACACTGCAACCCCAAGCTGGTACACACGAGCACCATAAGAGCCAAACCCCTGTAGGTGTCTCTGGGGTCAGACAGAGGAATCGTATTCGGAATCATCCGATCAAAGCAGTGACGATCCTCCGCTAAGGATCGAGGTTCAGAATCCCGATCACACCAATATGAAGAGTCACGGATTAGGAAGAGATCGGAAGGAACTCCCCCAGAAGCTGCAGATCTCCTGACCTACAAACCTTCTCCATGCTCTGCCCAATCACCATCCAGGGGATCACAGGGCTACCCAGCGAGGGAAGGAGAGACCACCAGTGGCAGGGAACCCCACAATGATTTATGGTCCCCAAAAAAGACGGTGCAGTCTGAGGAGCATCGCCCATCATTGGGGTAAGGCCACCTGACCGGTCATAGGGGGCAACCCTAAACCTTCCCGGAGGGGACAGCCGACGGGAAACTGTCACACTGCAGGGTCTCACAAACTGGGGAACCCTGAAAGACCAACTTGTAGAAGTGGGGTACACCTTAATGCAGAAGGCTTACATGAGGGGGGTGAGGGGGCATTAGCTGATCCATGACTCCAAGACCCTTGGCCCGAGTAAGGTCTGGACCCCACAAGTACTTCCCTGTGGAAGGAGAAGGGTGGGCTTCCTCCACAGATCCCTGGCATGGAGGAGGGCGCCCATGCCAACCATCCCGACGTTCCTTCAAAGATGTCCCTCAAAGGTCAACCGAGTCACATACTCCATCATGGAGGAGCCATCAGCATCCCAATGGTGCCCCACCCATGTGCCCCACCCCTGTGCCCCACACATGCCCCACCCATGTGCCCCACACGTGCCCAGACTTCATTTCAACGGAGACGCGGGGTCAGATACTTCTACCAAACTCCACCACCAGGATCCAGACATTCCCCTCCACCACTCTATACCCAGAATTTACTTCCAGCATGGGGGGGAGGGCGACACTGATGTATTCCAGGTGGGATTTCGAGGAGCACATGTAGTGGACAGGTTGGGGGGGGGGATAGATTGTAGGGGGGGGTGGGGAGCTCATTCTAGCGGATAGGTGGGGGGTAAATTATAGGGGGGGGGGGCACATTGTAGCAGATAGGTGGGGGGGGGACACATAGCAGATAGGTGGGGGGGTAGATTATGGGGGGGGGGGCACATTGTAGCAGATAGGTGCGGGGGACACATAGCAGATAGGTGGGGGGGGGTAGATTGTAGGGGGGGGTGGGAAGCTCATTCTAGCAGATAGGTGAGGGGTAGATTGAAGGGGGGGGTGGGGAGCACATTCTAGTGGATAGGTGAGGGGTAGATTGTGGGGGGGGCACATTGTAGCAGATAGGTGGGGGGGGTAGATTATAGGGGGGTGGGGAACACATTCTAGCGGATAGGTGGGGGGGACACATAGCAGATAGGTGGGGGTAGATTGTGGGGGGGGGGCACATTGTAGCAGATAGGTGGGGGGGGACACATAGCAGATAGGTGTGGGGGGGGGGTAGATTGTAGGGGGGGTGGGGAACACATTCTAGCTGATAGGTGGGGGGGGACACATAGCAGATAGGTGGGGGGGTAGATTATAGGGGGGTGGGGAACACATTCTAGCTGATAGGTGGGGGGGGACACATAGCAGATAGGTGGGGGGGTAGATTATAGGGGGGGGCACATTGTAGCAGATAGGTGGGGGGGACACATAGCAGATAGGTGAGGGGTAGATTGAAAGGGGGGGGGGGGTGGGGAGCACATTCTAGCGGATAGGTGGGGGGTAGATTGTGGGGGGGGGCACATTCTAGCGGATAGGTGGGGGGGGGGACACATAGCAAATAGGTGGGGGGTAGATTGTGGGGGGGGGTAGATTGTGGGGGGGGCACATTGTAGCGGATAGGCGGGGGGGGGGACACATAGCAGATAGGTGGGGGGTAGATTGTAGGGGGGCAAATTGTAGTGGATAGGTGGGGGGTAGATTGTGGGGGGGGGCACATTCTAGCGGATAGGTGGGGGGTAGATTGTGGGGGGGGGCACATTCTAGCGGATAGGTGGGGGGGGGACACATAGCAAATAGGTGGGGGGTAGATTGTGGGGGGGGGGCACATTGTAGCGGATAGGTGGGGGGAACACATTCTAGCAGATAGGTGGGGGGTAGATTGTGGGGGGGGCACATTGTAGCGGATAGGTGGGGGGTAGATTGTGGGGGGGGCACATTCTAGCAGATAGGTGGGGGGTAGATTGTAGGGGGGGGGCACATTGTAGCGGATAGGCGGGGGGGGCCTGTAGATTGTATCACACAGAGAACTCACCTTCCTCCACATCGTTGCGTGCGGCGGCCTCCAGGAAGGAGACATTTTGGGGGAACACGATGTGTCGGGGGTCCGCACTCCCCTGTTTCTTGGGTTGACGTTTCGCCTTCTTGCCCCCGCCTTCTTTCTCGGCCTGCGCCCATTTCTTAAGCTGCTGGCCCCGCCTCTTCTGGGCGTGTTTCAGCCTCTCCTGGGTGGTCATCCGGCTGACCGCCGGCATCTCAGACAGAAGCTCCAGGTGCTCGGCCATGCTCGGGGGCATCAGAGAGCCCCGGGGGGCTAATAACCCATCAGTCCGGAGTGCGTTCCATGATGGAGATCAACCGCAGACAGGAAACCACCAAACACCCCCGACATCATCTACCCCCACACCGGGTGGGAGTCATGGGGCAAACGCTGCGACTCCGAGGCCTGGAGAGAGGAAAATACTCCCATTAGTGACATCACCGGGGTACATATACCCCCCCCAAACCTGTACCCCCCAATATACCCCATCAGTGACATCACCGGGGTACATATACCCCCCAAACCTGTACCCCCCCAATATACTCCATCAGTGACATCACAGGGGTACATATACCCCCCCCAAACCTGTACCCCCCCAAAATACTCCATCAGTGACATCACAGGGGTACATATACCCCCCAAACCATATACCCCCCCAATATACTCCATCAGTGACATCACCGGGGTACATATACCCCCCAACCTGTACCCCCCAATATACTCCATCAGTGACATCACCGGGGTACATATACCCCCCAACCTGTACCCCCCCAATATACTCCATCAGTGACATCACAGGGGTACATATACCCCCCCCAAACCTGTACCCCCCAATATACCCCATCAGTGACATCACCGGGGTACATATACCCCCCAAACCATATACCCCCCCAATATACTCCATCAGTGACATCACCGGGGTACATATACCCCCCAAACCATATACCCCCCCAATATACTCCATCAGTGACATCACCGGGGTACATATACCCCCCAACCTGTACCCCCCAATATACTCCATCAGTGACATCACCGGGGTACATATACCCCCCAAACCATATCCCCCCCCCCCCAATATACCCCATCAGTGACATCACCGGGGTACATATACCCCCCCAAACCTGTACCCCCCAATATACTCCATCAGTGACATCACCAGGGTACATATACCCCCCAAACCTGTACCCCCCAATATACTCCATCAGTGACATCACCGGGGTACATATACCCCCCAAACCATATACCCCCCCAATATACCCCATCAGTGACATCACTGGGGTACATATACCCCCCAAACCATATACCCCCCCAATATACTCCATCAGTGACATCACCGGGGTACATATACCCCCCAAACCATATACCCCCCCAATATACTCCATCAGTGACATCACCGGGGTACATATACCCCCCAACCTGTACCCCCCAATATACTCCATCAGTGACATCACCAGGGTACATATACCCCCCAAACCTGTACCCCCCCCAATATACTCCATCAGTGACATCACCAGGGTACATATACCCCCCAAACCATATACCCCCCCAATATACTCCATCAGTGACATCACTGGGGTACATATACCCCCCCAAACCATATACCCCCCCAATATACTCCATCAGTGACATCACTGGGGTACATATACCCCCCCCAAACCATATACCCCCCAATATACTCCATCAGTGATATCACAGGGGTACATATACCCCCCAAACCATATACCCCCCCAATATACCCCATCAGTGACATCACCAGGGTACATATACCCCCCAAACCATATACCCCCCCAATATACTCCATCAGTGACATCACCAGGGTACATATACCCCCCAAACCATATACCCCCCCAATATACTCCATCAGTGACATCACAGGGGTACATATACCCCCCAAACCATATACCCCCCCAATATACCCCATCAGTGACATCACCAGGGTACATATACCCCCCAAACCATATACCCCCCCAATATACTCCATCAGTGACATCACCGGGGTACATATACCCCCCAAACCTGTACCCCCCCCCCAATATACTCCATCAGTGACATCACAGGGGTACATATACCCCCCAAACCATATACCCCCCCAATATACCCCATCAGTGACATCACCAGGGTACATATACCCCCCAAACCATATACCCCCCCAATATACTCCATCAGTGACATCACCGGGGTACATATACCCCCCAACCTGTACCCCCCAATATACTCCATCAGTGACATCACCGGGGTACATATACCCCCCAACCTGTACCCCCCAATATACTCCATCAGTGACATCACCGGGGTACATATACCCCCCAAACCTGTACCCCCCCCAATATACCCCATCAGTGACATCACCGGGGTACATATACCCCCCAAACCATATACCCCCCCCCCAATATACTCCATTGGTATATACATATATAAACACACACACAGTCTATGTCCAAATAATATACACAGTATCTGACAAAAGTAAGTACACCCCTTGTATCTTTTCATGTGACACTTTGTATCTCCAATGTTGTGTAGTGAGTGTACAGGGGGGGGAGGGGTGTACAGGGGGGGGGTATACAAGGGGGGGGAGGAGTGTACAGGGGGGAGGAGTGTACATAGGGGGGAGGAGTGTACAGGGGGGGAGGGGTGTACAGGGGGGGAGGGGTGTACAGGGGGGGGGAGGAGTGTACAGGGGGAGGGAGGGGTGTACAGGGGGAGGGAGGGGTGTACATAGGGGGGGGGAGGAGTGTACAGGGGGGGGGAGGAGTGTACAGGGGGAGGGAGGGGTGTACATAGGGGGGGGGAGGAGTGTACAGGGGGGGGAGGGGGGTACAGGGGGGGGGGGGGTATACAAGGGGGGGGAGGAGTGTACAGGGGGGAGGAGTGTACATAGGGGGGAGGGGTGTACAGGGGGGGAGGGGTGTACAGGGGGGGGGTACACAGGGGGGGGAGGGGTGTACAGCTTGTATAACAAATAACTCAACACACAGCCATTCATGTCTAAACCGCTGACAACAAAAGTCAGGACACCCCTAAGTGAAAACGTCCAGATTGGGCTCCAATTAGCCATTTTCCCTCCCCGGTGTCATGTGACTGGTTAGTGTTACAAGGTCTCAGGTGTGATAAATTTGGTGTTATCGCTCTCACTCCCTCATACTGGTCACTGGAAGGACAACATGGCCCCTCATGGCAAAGATCTCTCTGAGGATCTGATATAAAGAATTGTGTCTCTACATAAAGATGGCCGAGGATATAAGAAGATCGCCGAGACCCTGAAACTGATCTGCAGCGCGGGGGGCGGGACCATCCAGCGGGTTCCCCTCCCCCGCCTCGCCATGGTCCTCCGAGGAAGGCGAGGTCGCGTGATCAGCGTCATATCCAGAGGTTGGAAAATAGACGTATGAGTGCTGCCGGCACTGGGGGGCTACAGATCATTGAGGGGACCATGAATGCCAACATGTACTGTGACATACTGAAGCAGAGCATGATCCCCCTCCCTTCAGAGACTGGACCGCAGGGTAGTATTCCAACATGATAACCACCCCAAACACACCTCCAAGACCACCACTGCCTTGCCAAAGAAGCTGAGGGTAAAGGTGATGGACTGGCCAAGCATGTCTCCAGACCTGAACCCTATTGGTCATCTGTGGGGGGAGGGGGGGGAGCGCAAGGTCTCCAACATCCACCAGCACTGTGATGTCATCATGGGGGAGGGGAAGAGGACTCCGGTGACATCCTGTGATGTCATCATGGGGGAGGGGAAGAGGACTCCGGTGACATCCTGTGATGTCATCATGGGGGGAGGGGAAGAGGACTCCGGTGACATCCTGTGATGTCATCATGGGGGAGGGGAAGAGGACTCCGGTGACATCCTGTGATGTCATCATGGGGGGAGGGGAAGAGGACTCCGGTGACATCCTGTGATGTCATCATGGGGGGAGGGGAAGAGGACTCCGGTGACATCCTGTGATGTCATCATGGGGGAGGGGAAGAGGACTCCGGTGACAACCTGTGATGTCATCATGGGGGAGGGGAAGAGGACTCCGGTGACAACCTGTGATGTCATCATGGGGGAGGGGAAGAGGACTCCAGTGACATCCTGTGATGTCATCATGGGGGAGGGGAAGAGGACTCCGGTGACAACCTGTGATGTCATCATGGGGGAGGGGAAGAGGACTCCGGTGACAACCTGTGATGTCATCATGGGGGAGGGGAAGAGGACTCCGGTGACAACCTGTGATGTCATCATGGGGGAGGGGAAGAGGACTCCAGTGACAACCTGTGATGTCATCATGGGGGAGGGGAAGAGGACTCCAGTGACAACCTGTGATGTCATCATGGGGGGAGGGGAAGAGGACTCCGGTGACAACCTGTGATGTCATCATGGGGGAGGGGAAGAGGACTCCGGTGACAACCTGTGATGTCATCATGGGGGAGGGGAAGAGGACTCCGGTGACATCCTGTGATGTCATCATGGGGGAGGGGAAGAGGACTCCAGTGACAACCTGTGATGTCATAATGGGGGAGGGGAAGAGGACTCCAGTGACAACCTGTGATGTCATCATGGGGGAGGGGAAGAGGACTCCGGTGACAACCTGTGATGTCATCATGGGGGAGGGGAAGGGGACTCCGGTGACAACCTGTGATGTCATCATGGGGGAGGGGAAGAGGACTCCGGTGACAACCTGTGATGTCATCATGGGGGAGGGGAAGAGGACTCCGGTGACAACCTGTGATGTCATCATGGGGGAGGGGAAGAGGACTCCAGTGACAACCTGTGAAGCTCTGCTGACCTCCATGCCCAAGAGGGTGAAAAATAATGGCGGCCACACAAAATATTGACACTTTGGGGCCCAATTTGGAGATTTTCACTTAGGGGTGTCCTGACTTTTCTTAGATATTGTATATATGGGGGAGGGGTAGAGATATATATATATATACACCCCTCAGTACTGTAGGGGGTGTGTCCTCATATTACTGGGGGGGAATTATTATTACCCCCCCATATAATACAATGATGGGGGAGGAGGAAGTGCCCGGTAGGTGGCCCCCTCTCTCTCTCACTCACCTGTCCGATCCGTGTAGTCGCAGCTCTCCGGTGTTGGGGGAGGGGAGGAGTCTCTCTCGGTGGGGGGAGGGGATAGCGGTCTCCGGTGGCGGAGGAGAAGTCCCGGGAGAGAAAAGTCCGGAGAGACACAGCCGCTTCCTGCCCCGCCCACTACACGCTGACACGCCCCCTCAGCTCTTTGCATTTCCTCAGCTCCTCCCTCTCCATTCGCTCTTTCCCCGCCCAGCTCGGTTTAGTCCCTCCCTCCCGATCCCCGCCCACTACACGCTGACACGCCCCCTCAGCTCCTCCCTCTTCGGTTCGCCATTCGCTCTTTCCCCGCCCATCTCTGTTGAGTTCCCTCCCCTCATGTTCCCCGCCCACTCGCTTACGTCACACCGGACTCATCTCTGTCAGTACAGCGACTAGCTCCGCCCCCTCCCCCCTGTAGAGACAGACACGCCCACTCCTTATTCACAGCGAAGTTACGTCACTTACTCACTGCGCATGCGCCCGCCGAGCCGAAAAAGGCCGACTGTGTACGAGCCACCAGCGGCTTTGAGAACGGCGCATGCGCAGTAAAATAATCAGCCCGCAGCCATCATTTTTACTGCCAGCGATGCCCCGCCCTCGGCACACACGTGCTGCCCGTAGATTGACGTGAGGTTAGCCACGCCCCTCTTCCATTCTGTCCTCCGACATGAAGGAGGGGAAAGTTCGTTCTCCGCCAATCACAGGTGTCCCCGGAGAGGAGTGGGCGGAGTGTGAGAGGAAGGGGCGTGCTCTGCGTCTTCTGACAGTTCTGTGTTTATATTGGGGAGACGGAAGTGACGGGAGTCTGGTCGCTATGTAGCGGGAGGGGGAGGGGTCTGGTTGCTATGTAGCGGGAAGGGTCTGGTTGCTATGTAGCGGGAGGGGGAGGGGTCTGGTCGCTATGTAGCGGGAAGGGTCTGGTTGCTATGTAGCGGGAGGGGGAGGGGTCTGGTCGCTATGTAGCGGGAGGGATCTGGTTGCTATGTAGCGGGAGGGATCTGGTTGCTATGTAGCTGGAGGGATCTGGTTGCTATGTAGCTGGAGGGGTCTGGTCGCTATGGAGGGGGAGGGGTCTGGTTGCTATGTAGCTGAAGGGGTCTGGTTGCTATGTAGCGGGAGGGATCTGGTTGCTATGTAGGGGGAGGGGTCTGGTCGCTATGTAGGGGGAGGGGTCTGGTCGCTATGTAGCGGGAAGGGTCTGGTTGCTATGTAGCGGGAGGGGCCTGGTTGCTATGTAGCGGGAGGGATCTGGTTGCTATGTAGGGGGAGGGGTCTGGTCGCTATGTAGCGGGAAGGGTCTGGTCGCTATGTAGCGGGAAGGGTCTGGTCGCTATGTAGCGGGAAGGGTCTGGTTGCTATGTAGCGGGAGGGGGAGGGGTCTGGTTGCTATGTAGCTGGAGGGATCTGGTTGCTATGTAGCGGGAAGGGTCTGGTTGCTATGTAGCGGGAGGGGTCTGGTTGCTATGTAGCGGGAGGGGTCTGGTCGCTATGTAGCGGGAGGGGGAGGGGTCTGGTTGCTATGTAGCGGGAGGGGCCTGGTTGCTATGTAGCAGGAGGGGTCTGGTCGCTATGGAGGGGGAGGGGTCTGGTTGCTATGTAGCTGGAGGGATCTGGTCGCTATGTAGCGGGAAGGGTCTGGTTGCTATGTAGCGGGAGGGGTCTGGTTGCTATGTAGCGAGAGGGGTCTGGTTGCTATGTAGCGGGAAGGGTCTGGTTGCTATGTAGCGGGAGGGGTCTGGTTGCTATGTAGCGAGAGGGGTCTGGTTGCTATGTAGCGGGAGGGGTCTGGTCGCTATGTAGCGGGAGGGGTCTGGTTGCTATGTAGCGAGAGGGGTCTGGTTGCTATGTAGCTGGAGGGATCTGGTTGCTATGTAGCTGGAGGGATCTGGTCGCTATGTAGGGGGAGGGGTCTGGTCGCTATGTAGCTGGAGGGATCTGGTTGCTATGTAGCGGGAGGGGCCTGGTTGCTATGTAGCGGGAGGGATCTGGTTGCTATGTAGGGGGAGGGGTCTGGTCGCTATGTAGGGGGAGGGGTCTGGTCGCTATGTAGCGGGAAGGGTCTGGTCGCTATGTAGCGGGAAGGGTCTGGTCGCTATGTAGCGGGAAGGGTCTGGTTGCTATGTAGCGGGAGGGGTCTGGTTGCTATGTAGCGGGAGGGGTCTGGTCGCTATGTAGCGGGAGGGGGAGGGGTCTGGTTGCTATGTAGCGGGAGGGGCCTGGTTGCTATGTAGCAGGAGGGGTCTGGTCGCTATGGAGGGGGAGGGGTCTGGTTGCTATGTAGCTGGAGGGATCTGGTCGCTATGTAGCGGGAAGGGTCTGGTTGCTATGTAGCGGGAGGGGTCTAGTTGCTATGTAGCGAGAGGGGTCTGGTTGCTATGTAGCGGGAAGGGTCTGGTTGCTATGTAGCGGGAGGGGTCTGGTTGCTATGTAGCGAGAGGGGTCTGGTTGCTATGTAGCGGGAGGGGTCTGGTCGCTATGTAGCGGGAGGGGTCTGGTTGCTATGTAGCGAGAGGGGTCTGGTTGCTATGTAGCTGGAGGGATCTGGTCGCTATGTAGCGGGAGGGATCTGGTCGCTATGTAGCGGGAGGGGTCTGGTCGCTATGGAGGGGGAGGGGTCTGGTCGGTATGTAGCGGGAAGGGTCTGGTCGCTATGTAGCGGGAAGGGTCTGGTCGCTATGTAGCGGGAAGGGTCTGGTTGCTATGTAGCGGGAGGGGTCTGGTTGCTATGTAGCGGGAGGGGCCTGGTTGCTATGTAGCAGGAGGGGTCTGGTCGCTATGTAGCGGGAAGGGTCTGGTTGCTATGTAGCGGGAGGGGTCTGGTTGCTATGTAGCGAGAGGGGTCTGGTTGCTATGTAGCGGGAGGGGCCTGGTCGCTATGTAGCGGGAGGGGTCTGGTCGCTATGTAGCGGGAGGGGTCTGGTCGCTATGTAGCGGGAAGGGTCTGGTTGCTATGTAGCTGGAGGGATCTGGTTGCTATGTAGCTGGAGGGGTCTGGTCGCTATGGAGGGGGAGGGGTCTGGTTGCTATGTAGCTGAAGGGGTCTGGTTGCTATGTAGCAGGAGGGGTCTGGTCGCTATGTAGCGGGAGGGGTCTGGTTGCTATGTAGCTGGAGGGGTCTGGTTGCTATGTAGCGGGAGGGGTCTGGTTGCTATGTAGCGGGAGGGGTCTGGTCGCTATGTAGCGGGAGGGGTCTGGTCGCTATGTAGCGGGAGGGGTCTGGTCGCTATGTAGCGGGAGGGGTCTGGTTGCTATGTAGCGGGAGGGGTCTGGTCGCTATGTAGCGGGAGGGGGAGGGGTCTGGTTGCTATGTAGCGGGAGGGGTCTGGTTGCTATGTAGCGGGAAGGGTCTGGTTGCTATGTAGCTGGAGGGATCTGGTCGCTATGTAGCGGGAAGGGTCTGGTTGCTATGTAGCGGGAGGGGTTTGGTTGCTATGTAGCGGGAGGGGTCTGGTTGCTATGTAGCTGGAGGGATCTGGTTGCTATGTAGCTGGAGGGATCTGGTTGCTATGTAGCTGGAGGGGTCTGGTTGCTATGTAGCGGGAGGGGTCTGGTTGCTATGTAGCGGGAGGGGTCTGGTTGCTATGTAGCGGGAGGGGTCTGGTTGCTATGTAGCTGGAGGGATCTGGTTGCTATGTAGCGGGAGGGGTCTGGTTGCTATGTAGCGGGAGGGGTCTGGTTGCTATGTAGCGGGAGGGGTCTGGTCGCTATGTAGCGGGAGGGGGAGGGGTCTGGTTGCTATGTAGTGGGAGGGGTCTGGTCGCTATGTAGCGGGAAGGGTCTGGTTGCTATGTAGCTGGAGGGATCTGGTCGCTATGTAGCGGGAAGGGTCTGGTTGCTATGTAGCGGGAAGGGTCTGGTTGCTATGTAGCGGGAGGGGTCTGGTTGCTATGTAGCGGGAGGGATCTGGTTGCTATGTAGCGGGAAGGGTCTGGTTGCTATGTAGCGGGAGGGGTCTGGTTGCTATGTAGCGAGAGGGGTCTGGTTGCTATGTAGCGGGAAGGGTCTGGTTGCTATGTAGCGGGAGGGGTCTGGTCGCTATGTCGTGGGAGGGGTCTGGTCGCTATGTAGCGGGAGGGGTCTGGTTGCTATGTAGCGGCGTCTGCAGCAGAGGAGGAGGAGCGATCGCTTAGAGTCCAGCGGCGTCCGCAGCAGAGGAGGAGGAGCGATCGATTGGAGTCCAGCGGCGTCCGCTGACACCAGTGCCGGGGGTTATTAGTGCGTCCGCTGACACCAATGCCGGGGGTTATTAGTGCGTCCGCTGACACCAGTGCTGGGGGTTATTAGTGCATCCGCTGACACCAATGCCGGGGGTTATTAGTGCGTCCGCTGACACCAATGCCGGGGGTTATTAGTGCGTCCGCTGACACCAGTGCTGGGGGTTATTAGTGCGTCCGCTGACACCAATGCCGGGGGTTATTAGTGCGTCCGCTGACACCAATGCCGGGGGTTATTAGTGCGTCCGCTGACACCAGTGCTGGGGGTTATTAGTGCGTCCGCATAGTGATCTCCGACCAGGACACGGCCAGGAAGGGATCACATGGCCCCTATGGTAGGTTCATGGTGATCTCCGACCAGGACACAGCTAGGAAGGGATCACATGGCCCCTATGGTAGGTTCATGGTGATCTCCGACCAGGACACGGCCAGGAAGGGATCACATGGCCCCTATGGTAGGTTCATGGTGATCTCCGACCAGGACATGGCCAGGAAGGGATCACATGGCCCCTATGGTAGGTTCATGGTGATCTCCGACCAGGACACGGCTAGAAAGGGATCACATGGCCCCTATGGTAGGTTCATGGTGATCTCCGACCAGGACACGGCTAGGAAGGGATCACATGGCCCCTATGGTAGGTTCATGGTGATCTCCGACCAGGACATGGCCAGGAAGGGATCACATGGCCCCTATGGTAGGTTCATGGTGATCTCCGACCAGGACACGGCCAGGAAGGGATCACATGGCCCCTATGGTAGGTTCATGGTGATCTCCGACCAGGACACGGCCAGGAAGGGATCACATGGCCCCTATGGTAGGTTCATGGTGATCTCTGACCAGGACATGGCCAGGAAGGGATCACATGGCCCCTATGGTAGGTTCATGGTGATCTCTGACCAGGACATGGCCAGGAAGGGATCACATGGCCCCTATGGTAGGTTCATGGTGATCTCTGACCAGGACACGGCCAGGAAGGGATCACATGGCCCCTATGGTAGGTTCATGGTGATCTCTGACCAGGACACGGCCAGGAAGGGATAACATGGCCCCTATGGTAGGTTCATGGTGATCTCTGACCAGGACACGGCCAGGAAGGGATCACATGGCCCCTATGGTAGGTTCATGGTGATCTCTGACCAGGACACGGCCAGGAAGGGATCACATGGCCCCTATGGTAGGTTCATGGTGATCTCTGACCAGGACACGGCCAGGGAGGGATCACATGGCCTCTATGGTAGGTTCATGGTGATCTCCGACCAGTACATGGCCAGGGAGGGATCACATGGCCCCTATGGTAGGTTCATGGTGATCTCCGACCAGGACATGGCCAGGGAGGGATCACATGGCCCCTATGGTAGGTTCATGGTGATCTCTGACCAGGACACGGCCAGGGAGGGATCACATGGCCCCTATGGTAGGTTCATAGTGATCTCTGACCAGGACACGGCCAGGGAGGGATCACATGGCCCCTATGGTAGGTTCATGGTGATCTCTGACCAGGACACGGCCAGGAAGGGATCACATGGCCCCTATGGTAGGTTCATGGTGATCTCTGACCAGGACACGGCCAGGAAGGGATCACATGGCCCCTATGGTAGGTTCATGGTGATCTCCGACCAGGACATGGCCAGGAAGGTATCACATGGCCCCTATGGTAGGTTCATGGGGATCTCTGACCAGGACATGGCTAGGAAGGGATCACATGGCCCCTATGGTAGGTTCATAGTGATCTCTGACCAGGACATGGCTAGGAAGGGATCACATGGCCCCTATGGTAGGTTCATGGTGATCTCTGACCAGGACACGGCCAGGAAGGGATCACATGGCCCCTATGGTAGGTTCATGGTGATCTCCGACCAGTACACGGCCAGGAAGGGATCACATGGCCCCTATGGTAGGTTCATGGTGATCTCCGACCAGGACACGGCTAGAAAGGGATCACATGGCCCCTATGGTAGGTTCATGGTGATCTCCGACCAGGACATGGCCAGGAAGGGATCACATGGCCCCTATGGTAGGTTCATGGTGATCTCTGACCAGGACACGGCCAGGAAGGGATCACATGGCCCCTATGGTAGGTTCATGGTGATCTCCGACCAGGACATGGCCAGGAAGGGATCACATGGCCCCTATGGTAGGTTCATGGTGATCTCTGACCAGGACATGGCCAGGAAGGGATCACATGGCCCCTATGGTAGGTTCATGGTGATCTCTGACCAGGACACGGCCAGGAAGGGATCACATGGCCCCTATGGTAGGTTCATGGTGATCTCTGACCAGGACACGGCCAGGAAGGGATAACATGGCCCCTATGGTAGGTTCATGGTGATCTCCGACCAGGACACGGCCAGAAAGGGATCACATGGCCCCTATGGTAGGTTCATGGTGATCTCCGACCAGGACATGGCCAGGAAGGGATCACATGGCCCCTATGGTAGGTTCATGGTGATCTCCGACCAGGACACGGCTAGAAAGGGATCACATGGCCCCTATGGTAGGTTCATGGTGATCTCCGACCAGGACATGGCCAGGAAGGGATCACATGGCCCCTATGGTAGGTTCATGGTGATCTCTGACCAGGACACGACCAGGAAGGGATCACATGGCCCCTATGGTAGGTTCATGGTGATCTCCGACCAGGACACGGCTAGGAAGGGATCACATGGCCCCTATGGTAGGTTCATGGTGATCTCCGACCAGGACACGGCTAGGAAGGGATCACATGGCCCCTATGGTAGGTTCATGGTGATCTCCGACCAGGACATGGCCAGGAAGGGATCACATGGCCCCTATGGTAGGTTCATAGTGATCTCCGACCAGGACATGGCCAGGAAAGGATCACATGGCCCCTATGGTAGGTTCATGGTGATCTCCGACCAGGACACGGCTAGAAAGGGATCACATGGCCCCTATGGTAGGTTCATGGTGATCTCCGACCAGGACATGGCCAGGAAGGGATCACATGGCCCCTATGGTAGGTTCATGGTGATCTCTGACCAGGACACGGCCAGGAAGGGATCACATGGCCCCTATGGTAGGTTCATGGTGATCTCCGACCAGGACATGGCCAGGAAGGGATCACATGGCCCCTATGGTAGGTTCATGGTGATCTCTGACCAGGACATGGCCAGGAAGGGATCACATGGCCCCTATGGTAGGTTCATGGTGATCTCTGACCAGGACACGGCCAGGAAGGGATCACATGGCCCCTATGGTAGGTTCATGGTGATCTCTGACCAGGACACGGCCAGGAAGGGATAACATGGCCCCTATGGTAGGTTCATGGTGATCTCTGACCAGGACACGGCCAGGAAGGGATCACATGGCCCCTATGGTAGGTTCATGGTGATCTCTGACCAGGACATGGCCAGGAAGGGATCACATGGCCCCTATGGTAGGTTCATGGTGATCTCTGACCAGGACACGGCCAGGAAGGGATCACATGGCCTCTATGGTAGGTTCATGGTGCTCTCTGACCAGGACACGGCCAGGAAGGGATCACATGGCCCCTATGGTAGGTTCATGGTGATCTCCGACCAGGACATGGCCAGGAAGGTATCACATGGCCCCTATGGTAGGTTCATGGGGATCTCTGACCAGGACATGGCTAGGAAGGGATCACATGGCCCCTATGGTAGGTTCATAGTGATCTCTGACCAGGACATGGCTAGGAAGGGATCACATGGCCCCTATGGTAGGTTCATGGTGATCTCTGACCAGGACACGGCCAGGAAGGGATCACATGGCCCCTATGGTAGGTTCATGGTGATCTCCGACCAGGACACGGCCAGGAAGGGATCACATGGCCCCTATGGTAGGTTCATGGTGATCTCCGACCAGTACATGGCCAGGGAGGGATCACATGGCCCCTATGGTAGGTTCATGGTGATATCTGACCAGGACACGGCCAGGAAGGGATCACATGGCCCTATGGTAGGTTCATAGTGATCTCTGACCAGGACATAGATAGGAAGGGATCACATGGCCCCTATGGTAGGTTCATGGTGATCTCTGACCAGGACACGGCCAGGAAGGGATCACATGGCCCCTATGGTAGGTTCATGGTGATCTCCGACCAGGACATGGCCAGGAAGGGATCACATGGCCCCTATGGTAGGTTCATGGTGATCTCTGACCAGGACATGGCTAGGAAGGGATCACATGGCCCCTATGGTAGGTTCATGGCGATCTCTGACCAGGACACGGCCAGGAAGGGATCACATGGCCCCTATGGTAGGTTCATGGTGATCTCCGACCAGGACACGGCCAGGAAGGGATCACATGGCCCCTATGGTAGGTTCATAGTGATCTCTGACCATGACACGGCTAGAAAGGGATCACATGGCCCCTATGGTAGGTTCATGGTGATCTCCGACCAGGACATGGCCAGGAAGGGATCACATGGCCCCTATGGTAGGTTCATGGTGATCTCTGACCAGGACACGGCCAGGAAGGGATCACATGGCCCCTATGGTAGGTTCATGGTGATCTCTGACCAGGACACGGCCAGGAAGGGATCACATGGCCCCTATGGTAGGTTCATGGTGATCTCCGACCAGGACACGGCCAGGAAGGGATCACATGGCCCCTATGGTAGGTTCATGGTGATCTCTGACTAGGACATGGCCAGGAAGGGATCACATGGCCCCTATGGTAGGTTCATGGTGATCTCTGACCAGGACATGGCCAGGAAGGGATCACATGGCCCCTATGGTAGGTTCATGGTGATCTCTGACCAGGACACGGCCAGGAAGGGATCACATGGCCCCTATGGTAGGTTCATGGTGATCTCTGACCAGGACACGGCCAGGAAGGGATAACATGGCCCCTATGGTAGGTTCATGGTGATCTCTGACCAGGACACGGCCAGGAAGGGATCACATGGCCCCTATGGTAGGTTCATGGTGATCTCTGACCAGGACACGGCCAGGAAGGGATCACATGGCCCCTATGGTAGGTTCATGGTGATCTCTGACCAGGACACGGCCAGGGAGGGATCACATGGCCTCTATGGTAGGTTCATGGTGATCTCCGACCAGTACATGGCCAGGGAGGGATCACATGGCCCCTATGGTAGGTTCATGGTGATCTCCGACCAGTACATGGCCAGGGAGGGATCACATGGCCCCTATGGTAGGTTCATGGTGATCTCTGACCAGGACACGGCCAGGGAGGGATCACATGGCCCCTATGGTAGGTTCATGGTGATCTCTGACCAGGACACGGCCAGGGAGGGATCACATGGCCCCTATGGTAGGTTCATGGTGATCTCTGACCAGGACACGGCCAGGAAGGGATCACATGGCCCCTATGGTAGGTTCATGGTGCTCTCTGACCAGGACACGGCCAGGAAGGGATCACATGGCCCCTATGGTAGGTTCATGGTGATCTCCGACCAGGACATGGCCAGGAAGGTATCACATGGCCCCTATGGTAGGTTCATGGGGATCTCTGACCAGGACATGGCTAGGAAGGGATCACATGGCCCCTATGGTAGGTTCATAGTGATCTCTGACCAGGACATGGCTAGGAAGGGATCACATGGCCCCTATGGTAGGTTCATGGTGATCTCTGACCAGGACACGGCCAGGAAGGGATCACATGGCCCCTATGGTAGGTTCATGGTGATCTCCGACCAGTACACGGCCAGGAAGGGATCACATGGCCCCTATGGTAGGTTCATGGTGATCTCCGACCAGGACACGGCTAGAAAGGGATCACATGGCCCCTATGGTAGGTTCATGGTGATCTCCGACCAGGACATGGCCAGGAAGGGATCACATGGCCCCTATGGTAGGTTCATGGTGATCTCTGACCAGGACACGGCCAGGAAGGGATCACATGGCCCCTATGGTAGGTTCATGGTGATCTCCGACCAGGACATGGCCAGGAAGGGATCACATGGCCCCTATGGTAGGTTCATGGTGATCTCTGACCAGGACATGGCCAGGAAGGGATCACATGGCCCCTATGGTAGGTTCATGGTGATCTCTGACCAGGACACGGCCAGGAAGGGATCACATGGCCCCTATGGTAGGTTCATGGTGATCTCTGACCAGGACACGGCCAGGAAGGGATAACATGGCCCCTATGGTAGGTTCATGGTGATCTCCGACCAGGACACGGCCAGAAAGGGATCACATGGCCCCTATGGTAGGTTCATGGTGATCTCCGACCAGGACACGGCCAGGAAGGGATCACATGGCCCCTATGGTAGGTTCATGGTGATCTCCGACCAGGACACGGCTAGAAAGGGATCACATGGCCCCTATGGTAGGTTCATGGTGATCTCCGACCAGGACACGGCCAGGAAGGGATCACATGGCCCCTATGGTAGGTTCATGGTGATCTCCGACCAGGACACGACCAGGAAGGGATCACATGGCCCCTATGGTAGGTTCATGGTGATCTCCGACCAGGACACGGCCAGGGAGGGATCACATGGCCCCTATGGTAGGTTCATGGTGATCTCTGACCAGGACACGGCCAGGAAGGGATCACATGGCCCCTATGGTAGGTTCATAGTGATCTCTGACCAGGACACGGCCAGGGAGGGATCACATGGCCCCTATGGTAGGTTCATGGTGATCTCTGACCAGGACACGGCCAGGAAGGGATCACATGGCCCCTATGGTAGGTTCATGGTGCTCTCTGACCAGGACACGGCCAGGAAGGGATCACATGGCCCCTATGGTAGGTTCATGGTGATCTCCGACCAGGACATGGCCAGGAAGGTATCACATGGCCCCTATGGTAGGTTCATGGGGATCTCTGACCAGGACATGGCTAGGAAGGGATCACATGGCCCCTATGGTAGGTTCATAGTGATCTCTGACCAGGACATGGCTAGGAAGGGATCACATGGCCCCTATGGTAGGTTCATGGTGATCTCTGACCAGGACACGGCCAGGAAGGGATCACATGGCCCCTATGGTAGGTTCATGGTGATCTCCGACCAGGACACGGCCAGGAAGGGATCACATGGCCCCTATGGTAGGTTCATGGTGATCTCCGACCAGTACATGGCCAGGGAGGGATCACATGGCCCCTATGGTAGGTTCATGGTGATATCTGACCAGGACACGGCCAGGAAGGGATCACATGGCCCCTATGGTAGGTTCATAGTGATCTCTGACCAGGACATAGATAGGAAGGGATCACATGGCCCCTATGGTAGGTTCATGGTGATCTCTGACCAGGACACGGCCAGGAAGGGATCACATGGCCCCTATGGTAGGTTCATGGTGATCTCCGACCAGGACATGGCCAGGAAGGGATCACATGGCCCCTATGGTAGGTTCATGGTGATCTCTGACCAGGACATGGCTAGGAAGGGATCACATGGCCCCTATGGTAGGTTCATAGCGATCTCTGACCAGGACACGGCCAGGAAGGGATCACATGGCCCCTATGGTAGGTTCATGGTGATCTCCGACCAGGACACGGCCAGGAAGGGATCACATGGCCCCTATGGTAGGTTCATGGTGATCTCCGACCAGGGCATGGCCAGGAAGGGATCACATGGCCCCTATGGTAGGTTCATAGTGATCTCTGACCAGGACATGGCCAGGAAGGGATCACATGGCCCCTATGGTAGGTTCATGGTGATCTCCGACCAGGACACGGCCAGGAAGGGATCACATGGCCCCTATGGTAGGTTCATGGTGATCTCTGACCAGGACACGGCCAGGAAGGGATCACATGGCCCCTATGGTAGGTTCATGGTGATCTCTGACCAGGACACGGCCAGGAAGGGATCACATGGCCCCTATGGTTACAGCATTTGTTCACACCTGGCCAACATTTTGCACAGTACTGTAGAGAGAACATTGTATATACAAATATGATGGGGGGGGGGGGGGTGACACTTTACCAGATGAGGCATCCCTCTTGTGAGATTGCATTGGCCTGGTCAGCTGCTCAGTTAGCAGCTATGCTCATCACTGCACCACCAATGTGAGGTAGCATGTCTTTGGAGTGTAGGAGGAAACCGGAGTACTCAGAGGAAACCCACGCAAGCACAGGGAGAGCATGCAAACTCCATGCAGCTAGTGTCCTGGTCAGGATTTAAACCATGGACCCCAGTTCTGCAAGGCTCTGTGTTGCCCATATGCAGCCTCTGTTCTCTAAGGCCCGCCCCCGCTGTGTAGTGTATTCTCTAAGGCCCGCCCCCGCTCTGTAGTGTATTCTCTAAGGCCCGCCCCCGCTGTGTAGGGTATTCTCTAAGGCCCGCCCCCGCTGTGTAGGGTATTCTCTAAGGCCCGCCCCCGCTGTGTAGTGTATTCTCTAAGGCCCGCCCCCGCTGTGTCGGGTATATCAGTAATGTCAATCGTCTTGTTTCTCCACTTACATTGATAGTTGGTGATTCAGAATCTCCACACATTCTCTTCATTCTTTATTCCACCGCTAATCTATACTCACCACTGACCTTGTATAGCGATTTTCTCTCTGAGGACTCCAAGTATTGGAGATTGCGTTTGGCCGGGAATCGAACCCGGGTCAGCTGCTTAGAAAGCAGCTGTGCTAACCACTGCACCACCAACGCAAAGGTAGCATGTAGTGTGGGAGGAAACCGGAGTACCCGGAGGAAACCCACGCAAGCACAGGGAGAACATGCAAACTCCATGCAGATGGTGTCCTGGTTAGGATTTGAACCAAGGACCCCAGTGCTGCAAGGCTCACCACTAAGCCTATGTGCTGCCCATATGCGGGCCTCTGTTCTCTAAGGCCCGCCCCCGCTGAGCGGGGTACGTCAGTTGTGTCCACTCAACACACAACACTCTAAACTTCTCCTAAACTACAATATATAAGGCTCCTATAATAAGACACACCCCAAATAACAAAGAGGGGTACAGTGGTCCCCAAATTAGAATGGGGATGCACAGGTGTTCCCAGCATCCTGTGTAGGCAGTCCCATTGCTGTCAACTGTACCCAATGTGACCTCTGTGTGGGTGCCGTGCACGGCCCCGAACGCACCCAGGGTGTGTCCGCGCAACTGCACCCACATGGATGTCCTGTTTGGGGCTAACACAGCCCCTGCACAGGGTATAGATTCATACACCTCGTGTGAGTGAGGCCTTGGCCTTCTCCATGAAGGACCTCGCTGGTGGGAAAAGTTCTCATTTCTCCAGAGAAAGCCTAAAAGCTGCAAAGACTCCTCACACCTCTGAAGACAAAGAGTTCCAACCTCCCATCATAGCCGGTCCAACACCCGCCTCGAAAATATACCGGCCTCCAACCTCCCATCATAGCCGGTCCAACACCCGCCTCGAAAATATACCGGCCTCCAACCTCCCATCATAGCCGGTCCAACACCCGCCTCGAAAATATACCGGCCTCCAACCTCCCATCATAGCCGGTCCAACACCCGCCTCGAAAATATACCGTCCTCCAACCTCCCATCATAGCCGGTCCAACACCCGCCTCGAAAATATACCGGCCTCCAACCTCCCATCATAGCCGGTCCAACACACGCCTCAAAAACATGCCTGCCTTCAACTTCCCCTTTATAGCCGGTTCAACACACGCCTTAAAAACATGCCGACCTCCAACCTCCTCATATAGCCGGTCCAGCACATGCCTCAAACACATACCGCCTCCAACCTCCTCCACATAGCCAGTCCAACACATGTCTCAAACACATACCGCCTCCAACCTCCCCCTAATCGCTGGTCCAACACAAGCCTCAAAAAAACAATGTGACATCTGTGTGGGTGCCGTGCACGGCCCCGAACGCACCCAGGGCGCGTCCGCGCAACTGCACCCACATGAATGTCCTTTTTGGGGTTAACGCAGCCCCTGCACAGGGTATAGATTCATACACCCCGTGTGAGTGAGGCCTTGGCCTTCTCCATGAAGGACCTCACTGGTGGGAAAAGTTCTCATTTCTCCAGAGAAAGCCTAAAAGCTGGAAAGACTCCTCACACCTCTGAAGACAAAAAGAGTTCCAACCTCCCATCATAGCCGGTCCAACACCCGCCTCGAAAATATACCGGCCTCCAACCTCCCATCATAGCCGGTCCAACACCCACCTCGAAAATATACCGGCCTCCAACCTCCCATCATAGCCGGTCCAACACCCGCCTCGAAAATATACTGGCCTCCAACCTCCCATCATAGCCGGTCCAACACCCGCCTCGAAAATATACCGGCCTCCAACCTCCCATCATAGCCGGTCCAACACCCGCCTCAAAAATATACCGGCCTCCAACCTCCCATCATAGCCGGTCCAACACCCGCCTCGAAAATATACTGGCCTCCAACCTCCCATCATAGCCGGTCCAACACCCGCCTCGAAAATATACCGGCCTCCAACCTCCCATCATAGCCGGTCCAACACCCGCCTCGAAAATATACCGGCCTTCAACCTCCCATCATAGCCGGTCCAACACACGCCTCAAAAACATGCCTGCCTTCAACTTCCCCTTTATAGCCGGTTCAGCACACGCCTTAAAAACATGCCGACCTCCAACCTCCTCATATAGCCGGTCCAGCACATGCCTCAAACACATACCGCCTCCAACCTCCTCCACATAGCCAGTCCAACACACGCCTCAAACACATACCGCCTCCAACCTCCCCCTAATCGCTGGTCCAACACAAGCCTCAAAAAAACAATGTGACATCTATGTGGGTGCCGTGCACGGCCCCGAACGCACCCAGGGCGCGTCCGCGCAACTGCACCCACATGGATGTCCTTTTTGGGGTTATCGCAGCCCCTGCACAGGGTATAGATTCATACACCCCGTGTGAGTGAGGCCTTGGCCTTCTCCATGAAGGACCTCACTGGTGGGAAAAGTTCTCATTTCTCCAGAGAAAGCCTAAAAGCTGGAAAGACTCCTCACACCTCTGAAGACAAAGAGTTCCAACCTCCCATCATAGCTGGTCCAACACCCGCCTCGAAAATATACCGGCCTCCAACCTCCCATCATAGCCGGTCCAACACCCGCCTCGAAAATATACCGGCCTCCAACCTCCCATCATAGCCGGTCCAACACCCGCCTCGAAAATATACCTGCCTCCAACCTCCCATCATAGCCGGTCCAACACCCGCCTCGAAAATATACCGGCCTCCAACCTCCCATCATAGCCGGTCCAACACACGCCTCAAAAACATGCCTGCCTTCAACTTCCCCTTTATAGCCGGTTCAACACACGCCTTAAAAACATGCCGACCTCCAACCTCCTCATATAGCCAGTCCAGCACATGCCTCAAACACATACCGCCTCCAACCTCCTCCACATAGCCAGTCCAACACACGCCTCAAACACATAACGCCTCCAACCTCCCCCTAATCGCTGGTCCAACACAAGCCTCAAAAAACCAATGTGACATCTGTGTGGGTGCCGTGCACGGCCCCGAACGCACCCAGGGCGCGTCCGCGCAACTGCACCCACATGGATGTCCTTTTTGGGGTTAACGCAGCCCCTGCACAGGGTATAGATTCATACACCCCGTGTGAGTGAGGCCTTGGCCTTCTCCATGAAAGACCTCACTGGTGGGAAAAGTTCTCATTTCTCCAGAGAAAGCCTAAAAGCTGGAAAGACTCCTCACACCTCTGAAGACAAAGAGTTCCAACCTCCCATCATAGCTGGTCCAACACCCGCCTCGAAAATATACCGGCCTCCAACCTCCCATCATAGCCGGTCCAACACCCGCCTCGAAAATATACCGGCCTCCAACCTCCCATCATAGCCGGTCCAACACCCGCCTCGAAACTATACCGGCCTCCAACCTCCCATCATAGCCGGTCCAACACCCGCCTCGAAAATATACCGGCCTCCAACCTCCCATTATAGCCGGTCCAACACACGCCTCAAAAACATGCCTGCCTTCAACTTCCCCTTTATAGCCGGTTCAACACACGCCTTAAAAACATGCCGACCTCCAACCTCCTCATATAGCCTGTCCAGCACATGCCTCAAACACATACCGCCTCCAACCTCCTCCACATAGCCAGTCCAACACACGCTTCAAACACATACCGCCTCCAACCTCTCCCTAATCGCTGGTCCAACACAAGCCTCAAAAAACCAATGTGACATCTGTGTGGGTGCCGTGCACGGCCCCGAACGCACCCAGGGCGCGTCCGCGCAACTGCACCCACATGGATGTCCTTTTTGGGGTTAACGCAGCCCCTGCACAGGGTATAGATTCATACACCTCGTGTGAGTGAGGCCTTGGCCTTCTCCATGAAGGACCTCGCTGTTGGGAAAAGTTCTAATTTCTCCAGAGAAAGCCTAAAGAAAGCTGGAAAGACTCCTCACACCTCTGAAGACAAAAAGAGTTCCAACCTCCCATCATAGCCGGTCCAACACCCGCCTCGAAAATATACCGGCCTCCAACCTCCCATCATAGCCGGTCCAACACCCGCCTCGAAAATATACCGGCCTCCAACCTCCCATCATAGCCGGTCCAACACCCACCTCGAAAATATACCGGCCTCCAACCTCCCATCATAGCCGGTCCAACACCCGCCTCGAAAATATACCGGCCTCCAACCTCCCATCATAGCCGGTCCAACACACGCCTCAAAAACATGCCTGCCTTCAACTTCCCCTTTATAGCCGGTTCAACACACGCCTTAAAAACATGCCGACCTCCAACCTCCTCATATAGCCGGTCCAGCACACGCCTCAAACACATACCGCCTCCAACCTCCTCCACATAGCCAGTCCAACACACGCCTCAAACACATACCGCCTCCAACCTCCCCCTAATCGCTGGTCCAACACAAGCCTCAAAAACCCAATGTGACATCTGTGTGGGTGCCGTGCACGGCCCCGAACGCACCCAGGGTGCGTCCGCGCAACTGCACCCACATGGATGTCCTTTTTGGGGTTAACGCAGCCCCCACAGAGGGTACAGATTCATACACCCCATGTGAGTGAGGCCTTGGACTTCTCCATGAAGGACCTCACTGGTGGGAAGAGTTCTCATTTCTCCAGCAGAGAAAGCCTAAAGAAAGCTGGAAAGACTCCTCAAACCTTCTGAAGACAAAAAGAGTTCCAACCTCCCATCATAGCCGATCCAACACACGCCTCGAAAATATACCGGCCTCCAACCTCCTCTCATAGCTGGTCCAACACACGTCTCAAAAACATCCCGGCCTTCAAACCTCCCTCATAGCTGGTCCAACACACCTCTCAAAAACATACCGGCCTCCAACCTCCTCTCATAGCTAGAGCAAAGTTTAGCGGTTACAGTATAAAATCTCTGCACCTACAGGGAAGAAATTCTTGGTGGTTTTCACAGTGTCTTCTGACACCGGGCACCAAGCTTGGCGGTTTCTATGAAAAGGTAAACTCTGTAGGTGCAGGACATAAATTCTTGGTAGTTTCTTCTGTATGTACAGGACTTGGGTCTTAGGTTATGGAATGCACAGTTAATCCAGAGGAAGGCAAAAACCCTTGTGCAGCATGGTGTAATTTGCTCCAACTGGGAAAAAATTCCTTCCTGACCCCCGAAGGCGATCGGATTACTCCCTGGATCAACCGTCTGTGGTGTAGAGTAAAGAATGGCGCTCTTTACGTAAAGTGTTAGTTCACCTTTTCCATGAGTCAAAGTCCATGTGCTAGGATTTTTCTAAACCTAGCTATGAGGCCCAAATGGGCACCCCCTCTGTACTGGGGAACAGACTGCACCCTACTACATCCCTCCAATAGTTGATTTGCATTAATGCTGGGAGGGGCTTCGGGGGTGTGGTTAAATAGAACAAAATAGGTCTGCCTCCCAGTAAAAATCTCCCCAGTCAGAAAATGTCAGTCAAGCAGCTGAGTCCGTGGAGCAGGGCCGGTATGCTGATGAGCTGGGCGGGAGAGCTGTCAGGCTGTGGCCCCCGATGAGTTGTTTGCTCTTGCAGGCTGGCAGCTGGTCTGTGCGGCAGGGAGCGGCAGCAAGCGGCTTTGTCTGCAATGTCGCCTCCGGATGTAGTGGGGCTTGAGCAGGAGAGCTGTCAGGCTGTGGCCCCCGATGAGTTGTTTGCTCTTGCAGGCTGGCAGCTGGTCTGTGCGGCAGCAAGCGGCTATGTCTGCAATGTCGCCTCCGGATGTAGTGGGGCTTGAGCGGGAGAGCTGTCAGGCTGTGGCCCCGATGAGTTGTATGCTCTTGCAGGCTGGCAGCTGGTCTGTGCGGCAGCAAGCGGCTATGTCTGCAATGTCGCCTCCGGATGTAGTGGGGCTTGAGCGGGAGAGCTGTCAGGCTGTGGCCCCCGATGAGTTGTTTGCTCTTGCAGGCTGGCAGCTGGTCTGTGCGGCAGGGAGCGGCAGCAAGCGGCTGTGTCTGCAATGCGACCTCCGGATGTAGTGGGGCTTGAGCAGGAGAGCTGTCAGGCTGTGGCCCCCGATGAGTTGTTTGCTCTTGCAGGCTGGCAGCTGGTCTGTGCGGCAGCAAGCGGCTATGTCTGCAATGTCGCCTCCGGATGTAGTGGGGCTTGAGCGGGAGAGCTGTCAGGCTGTGGCCCCGATGAGTTGTATGCTCTTGCAGGCTGGCAGCTGGTCTGTGCGGCAGCAAGCGGCTATGTCTGCAATGTCGCCTCCGGATGTAGTGGGGCTTGAGCGGGAGAGCTGTCAGGCTGTGGCCCCCGATGAGTTGTTTGCTCTTGCAGGCTGGCAGCTGGTCTGTGCGGCAGGGAGC
The DNA here is from genome assembly GCF_905171775.1 of Rana temporaria. Lineage (NCBI taxonomy): Eukaryota > Metazoa > Chordata > Amphibia > Anura > Ranidae > Rana > Rana temporaria. Next base: position 33,093 of record NW_024404464.1, on the reverse strand, counting down.
GGCAGCAAGCGGCTGTGTCTGCAATGCGACCTCCGGATGTAGTGGGGCTTGAGCGGGAGAGCTGTCACAAAATGGTGGCTTTCGTGAAAGGCTCGGAGGTTCCCAAGGATGATGTCAATATGCCCCCCAGCATGCTGATGTCATCCTTAGAAAATATTGGAGCCGTTGGCGGAAGCCTCCGAAACTCTCCGAAGGGAGAACGGTCACAAAGTGGTGGAGCTCAAGCCACATCCAGCGGTTGTGTGGCCTTTGGTAAAGGCTCGAGGATTCCTGAGGATGATGTCACCGCGCCCCCCAACGTGGTGATGTCATCCTTGTGAATCCCAAAGCCTTTGCCAAAAGCCGCACAGCTGTGGGATGCGGCTTGAGTTCCACCACTTGGTGACCCCTCTCTTTTCATTTTGTTTCATTGCAGCAATAGTCTATATTTAGATGGGTGCGCCCCCTCCTGTCTGGTGGATATGCTTTAATGGCCCTCTGGTGATGCTGGAGATGAGACCATTGGCTTCGGCTTCAGACTGTCGCTGATGTAGGAAAAGCCTTCAAAGATCTTCTGCTCCCACCTCTCGATCCTCCTCTCATTTTCTTCTAAGATCAAACAGTCCCCTATTTTCATTCCTCTGGGTTCCGGTTTCTTGGGAAGCTGAAAAGAGAAAGACATTCATCAATGTTTCTGATTGATACAGGAAAGGGTAACAAAGCTTGGTGAACCCAACCCCCGATGGCAGCCAATTACCCCAAGAAGGCTCCTTCAACCGCATCTCCCTCTAGTGGTCAGAGGAAGCCTTACACTGCATTATCCCACCCAAGGACCAAAATGTCACATATTGCTGTGAGGTCCTTAGATGTGGGGGCTGCAGTCACTCTCTTTGTTTCATTTCAGGATAAGTGCAGGTACAGGACAATACCTGGTAATCCTGTCAGAAATTCAGTGTCCTTGTAAAGCAAGCCATAGATTATACCATTTTCTTTCCTTCGGGTGGAAGAAAAGAATATCGCTCGATTCCTCCCAACAACACATTCAGTGATGGAGAAATGTGAGGATTCTGTACATAACATACGTTTCATATGTATGTGAACCCCCCCCCCCCCCCCCATTGTACATGGACTCCTTCATTATTCGTATACTTACCTTGCTTGGTGGAACCGGTGAGGGTGATTTTCCTTTCTCTATGTCCTTCCAGTTGATCGTTCTGAAGAACGGGTGATTTCTGATGTCCTGTACCAGCTTTGCTCGCTCTGTCTGGTCAATCTGTAAGAGCTGTAAAGGAGAAAGAAATATGATAAGAAACCATGAGAGAGTAATAGTGATATGTGAACAATACAACCCCCCGTTTTATGATTGGATTCTGACAGATTTCAACTTCTGTGATTGGGGGGGGGGGGGGCACATCAGAGGGCTCTGAGGGCCACGGGTTGAGCACCATCGGAGGCCCCGTACACACGACCGAGTTTCTCGGCAGAATTCAGCCAGAAACTCGGTCGGAGTTGGATTCTGCCGAGAAACTCGGTCGTGTGTACACTTTTCAGCGAGGAAGCCGACGAGGAACTCGTCGGGCCGAATAGAGAACATGTTCTCTATTTCTTCGTTGTTCAATGAGGAAAGTCGGCCCGCCGAGATCTCGGCGTCTTCCACACTGAACCCGACGAGGAACTCGATGTGTTTGGCACGTCGAGTTCCTCGGACGTGTGTACGGGGCCTCAAAGTACTGCTATGACCCACATGAATGTGCAATGGTGTTTCCTAAGATCCTGAGAAGGTGGATATGACCTGGAAAGGGTTTTGTCTGTTAGGAGAAGGTAATACTCGCCTTATAGAGGAGATCCTGGAGAGGAGTCGTTGTGGCTTTACCCATTTCTTTCCAAAGGTTAAAGAGGTTGACGTGTAAATTCGGATATAGAAACTTGCCCATGGCCATCTCGTAGACTATCGCTCCCAGGGAGTAATAGTCTGCCATGGTGTAGTACGCTTCTCCGGCAATGACCTGTAGAAATAGAAGAGAGAGAAAGAAGGGTGAGCGAGTTTGTAGGCCAGGCAGAGGACAGAGACAATTGAGTATTCTCCATTTATTTATTACTGGTTCTTCTATGGCGCCATCAATTTCTATGCAACGCTTTACACATATATATTGTACATTCACATCCATGATACAAGCGTTTGTGGTGTGGCCCCTTCATCAAGGCCCAAGAGTACCGTTTCAGCCAGAGAAAATGTGGATGTTGGTGGAAATGAAAACAAAGTATCACAGACAGTACACAATTCTTCTTGTTGGTAAGTGTACTAATACAACTCCAATCAACTCAGGCAGGACAGGGTACAGAAGGGTTAATACCCCTGCCAGTTTATTTTTACTGGCCCGGATTCAGGTAGATTTGCCCCTTATTTATGGAGGCGCAGGGCAGCGTTTATGCCCTGCGCCCCCGCAAATTTACTGCGCTACCCGCGATTCACGGAGCAGTAGCTCCGTAAATTGCGTGTGCGCTGTGTAAACTTGCCCTGCGTAAGGGCGCCTAATGTAAATGATCCCGTAGGGGGCGGGAATCATTTAAATTAGGCGCGCTCCCGCGCCGAGCGTAGAGCGCATGCTCCATTGGGAAACTTTCCCGACGTGCATTGCGGCAAATGACATCGCAAGGACGTCATTTGCTTCCAAGTGAACGTGAATGGCGTCCAGCGCCATTCACGAATCACTTACGCAAACGACGTGAAATTCAAATTTTGCGACGCAGGAACGACGGGTATCCTTTAGCATTGGCTGCGCGTGCTATTAGGATGTGCAACCTTACGCGAAACCCAACGTACGCAAACTACGTAAATTGCGTACGCAGGGCTCGCGCAACGTTGTGAATCGGTGTTAGTATGCAATTTGCATACTATACACTGAGCACAATGGGAGCGCCCCCTAGCGGTCATCGCTAGAATACAGCCTAAAATCTGCGTGGCATAAGAGCCTTATGCCACGCAGATTTTAGGCTGCAGTCGGCGTTACGATGTTCCTGAATCAGGAGCATTCGTAACGCCGGAGCAAGTAAGCAATTGCGCTGTGTAACCTATGGTTACACAGGCGCAATTGCTTCTTGAATCTGGGCCACTGTCTATGTACCATTGGGGGAAAGTTCCCTACACTTCCTGTTCCAGCGATAAAAGAGGAAGTCAAAGGAAATCTCCCACAGCGAGGGGCATTCTACTCTTAGAGTCTTTCACCCACCATTGGAAGACTTTCCCTCTATACCTGTTGTGGGGACGGCTCTAACATTTTCTCTATCAGTGGTCACCGGTACAAATAAAGAGTGTGACGCCCCCTAATGAGGACACAATGGGATTCTCCATTCAATGAATGAGGAAGCCCCCCATAGCTCTTCTCTATATCCCATAATAAGCATCACAACAAAGTCTAATATCAGGAAATCACCAGTCTTACCTCCGGGGCCATGTAGTAGTATGTCCCCGCATGTCCTCTGATCTTATTGGCCTCGGAGACTCCTATCTCAGCCAAGCCAAAATCGGCAATCCGAACGTGACCGGCGGCGTCCAGAAGAATGTTTTCCGGTTTGAGGTCTCTGTGAGGAAAAAGAGAGAACAGTTACATGAAGCAGAATATGACATGAGCAGGGAGACTTCTGCAGCAGATGGAGTGAGACTATACGGGAGGCAACATAAAACCGCAGAAGCCCCATAAGGGGTGAGTGTTAGTCAGATAATCCAATACTTACCTATGGATGACCCCGCCAGCGTGCAGGTACCGCAGTCCACAAATCATCTCCGCCGTGAGACCTCTGAAAGGAGAAAGAAGAAAAATATGAATTACCATTCACAATCATCACAGACCAAGAAATGTAAAGCTTAGTGACTTCCCTCTATAGTACATAGGGGTGTGGATGGACGGGGCTCAGTGGGAGGGGCCTGGCTGTCTCACTGCCTGTTCTCATTGGCCAGCCACCCCCGACTCCGTCATGGCCCCGTCATTGGACTTACCTTATGATGTTCACGTCAAGTACTTTGTAGGCCCATAGTAGATTCCGAAGCTCCCCTCCGCTCAGGTATTCCATGGCAAAGAAGAGATGAGTCTGTGTGAAAAGAAGAGATAAAGGTTACATTGGAGACAAGTTAGATTTCATTTTATGGGGGAATATAGGAAGACAGACCGTGCAATGTGGGGTGTTCCTTTAAGAGTTTGGGGGAACCAAACAGAAAATGCGTAGGCAGCCATGGCTGGACTGTCCTGATCACAATACTAGTTCTGTCTGGATGTTGGGGTGATCCTGTGACTTCAATACTTTGCTCACCAGCATGGAAGTCCCATGTAGGTCAGGAGGCCTGACTTCTACTGTCCTCCTAGCTGCAGACTGGCTCTGGCTCAGTGACTCAAAGTTTTGAGACCAAAGACAGCCAAGCAACTAGCAATTTCCAAAATAGGTCAGAAATGGCCGCCCTCTCAGTAAGCGGTTTCTGTAAAGTCTGTACCGTTTACCTAACCGGCCTCCAGCCTTGTAAGTGGCGCTCTAGAGTTCTGCTCTTACCTATACGGCTTCCCCGACTACAGAGAGCCCTCAGAACACCTGGTGTGGGATCTCCCTTCCACCACCTCCAATTCAGAACTCAATGCCTAAAGGACTAATTGACAGACCTGAAGCCCATCACCGGGGGAAGGGGGGTACCTAACCTTGTATAAGTTTTGACTCCCCACAGGGTTGTGATTTGAATAAGTACAATATTTTAGGGGGTCTGATCAGTAGTGGAGCACAGTACAGAAAAGGGATGAAAACCTAGAAGATGGAAAGACTTACCTCTGTCTGAAATGCTCCATATAGACGGGTGATGTAGGGATTTCTCTTGTAGTTTTTGAGTATGTGGCGCTCTTTGGTGGCCAGGCTGGGACCATCATTAAGTACTTTTCGCTTTTTAAGGATCTTCACGGCCAGCTTCTGTCGAATGTCGGCATGAGAGGCCAACACCACCTTCCCAAAGGCCCCCTCTCCAAGTATTCCATGGAAATGGAATCTTTCCAACGATAGTACGTATGGCTGTTCCACCATGGCACGTCTAATTGGGACTACTGGAGGTGCCCCATGGCCTCTGTTGCTGGACTTTGGAGCTGCCACCTTCACATTCGGCACAGCCGCCTGTATTCTTCCATTTGTCGGTCTTATAGCCTGAATTCCCTGCTCCTTGTTGACTAGGACCATCTGTTTTATCTGATCCATAGTAAATTTAGGCACAGCCGCCTGTATTCTTCCATTTGTCGGTCTTATAGCCTGAGTTCCCTGCTCCTTAGTGAATGGCGTGACCTGGATACCCTGCTCCATAGTACATTTCGGCATATTTGCCTGAATTCTTGCGTTTTTCGTCAGCCTTATAACCTGCGTTGCCTGGTCCTTAGTACATTTCGGCACATCCACCTGAATTCTTGCGTTTTTTGTCGGTCTTATAGCCTGCATTCTCTGCTCCTTGATAGATGGCGTGACCTGGATTTGCTTATCGTTGGTGAATGGCGTGACCTGGATACCCTGCTCCATAGTAAATTTTGGCATATTTGCCTGAATTCTTGCGTTCTTTGTCGGCCTTATAACCTGCGTTGCCTGGTCCTTAGTACATTTCGGCACATCCACCTGAATTCCCACGTTCTTTGTCGGTCGTATAACCTGAATATAACCTGAATCCTGGTCCTTGGTGCACGTTGTCATATGTCTTCCCTGATCCTTGGTGGATGGAGCTACGATCACTTCTACTTCCTGGCCTTTGGATGATGGAATCACGATCACTTGTACTTGCTGACTCCTGGAAGATGGAATCACTACCACTCGTGCATCCTGGTCCTGGGTGGATGGAATCACTATCACTTGTGGTTTCTTGCTATGGGTCACTTGTCTTTGCTCATCCTTGGTAGATGGCGTGACACGTGTCTCCTCCGTGGTCTTGGCGTGTGATGCTTTCCCATCCTTTGTGGTGATTGGAACCACTTGGGTTTTGTCACTGATGGACTCAACCAGTAGAACCGACCCCATTTCATTGGGGGTTGGGTCATTATATCCATCTGTGGATAGAGAAAAAAAAACAATTATTTCCATTTCTACTATTTACACTTCATTGATATCACACAGAATCTGTGGCTCTATAAATGGGTTTCCTTTAACACATGTAAGTGAATGAGTTCTGGAAATGATCTTGTGCGACGCGTTTCTCTTTATAAACATGGAGGATATGGGGGGTCCCGGCCCTGGGATTCCATTCTCAGGACACGGATTTCTCCGCCAATATAAGTGTAAGTTGGGGTCCCTGTGAAATCTCTACCAGCTATTCACCCCGAATACCCAGACTTCAACCTTCTGTCCACCAAAAGGTAGAAATCCTGATGGGATCTCTCACCGCGCTGAGATCTTGGTAATAAAGAGCGCCGATCTGCTACATTACATATGCAGGCATGGGCGTCCGCTCCATAGGGCAAGGGGGGTCATTTGACCCCCCCCTGGGATCGTGTCACTGCCATGATCATTCATGTGTGCAGTCTGTCAGTGTGTTACAATACATTCACTCCGCTCCCACCGCTGAGCTGGCTGAGAACTGCAGCGATGAGCTCTGTTGTTCAGGGCTGACAGTCTGTGTGTCTGTGAGTTCAGCCCCTCCCTCCTCCACACAAAGCTCTCAGACTTCTATTAGGTTGTACATTTTTGCTGCATGTTGCCCCCAGCCCCTCAGACTTCTATTAGGTTGTACATTTTTGCTGCATGTTGCCCCCGGCCCCTCAGACTTCTATTAGGTTGTACATTTTTGCTGCCGTCTGAGGGACTGCGGCTATGGAAAACTGCCAGCACACCAGTGCAGTGGTGGCCAGTCCATTAAGGGTGCATGGGCGCTGCCCCCTTCATCATGCCACCCCTATATGTAAAATTGATTCCTGCCTTGCATGAATCTATCCATGGCCACCGTGCCCACCCCATATTTAGGTGTCCGTGTCCGGAGGGGGTGTTACAGCGGCTGCATTTGATGGGGGTACAGTGGCTGCATTTGATGGGGGCGCAGTGGCTGCATTTGATGGGGGTACAGTGGCTGCATTTGATGGGGGCACAGTGGCTGCATTTGATGGGGGCACAGTGGCTGCATTTGATGGGGTACAGTGGCTGCATTTGATGGGGTACAGTGGCTGCATTTGATGGGGGTACAGTGGCTGCATTTGATGGGGGTACAGTGGCTGCATTTGATGGGGGTACAGTGGCTGCATTTGATGGGGGTACAGTGACTGCATTTGATGGGGGGACGTGGCTGCATCTGTGGGGGGACGTGGCTGCATCTGTAGGGGGACATGGCTGCATATGTGGGGGACATGGCTGCATATGTGGGGGGACATGGCTGCATATGTGGGGGACATGGCTGCATATGGGGGGGACATGGCTGCAATATGTGGGGGGACATGGCTGCATATGTGGGGGACATGGCTGCATATGGGGGGGGACATGGCTGCATATGGGGGGAGACAATGGCTGCATATATGTGGGGGACATGGCTGCATATGTGGGGGGACATGGCTGCATATGTGGGGGGACATGGCTGCATATATGTGGGGGACATGGCTGCATATGTGGGGGGACATGGCTGCATATGTGGGGGGACATGGCTGCATATGTGGGGGGACATGGCTGCATATATGTATATGTGGGGGGACATGGCTGCATATATGTGGGGGGACATGGCTGCATATATGTGGGGGGACATGGCTGCATATGTGTGGGGACATGGCTGCATATATGTGTGGGGACATGGCTGCATATGTGGGGGGACATGGCTGCATATGTGGGGGGACATGGCTGCATATGTGGGGGGGACATGGCTGCATATGTTTGGGGGGACATGGCTGCATTTGGGGAAACATTTAAAAAAAAGTATCGGTATTCGGTATCGGCGAGTACTTGAAAAAAAGTATCGGTACTCAGTCCTAAAAAAGTGGTATCGGGACAACCCTAGTGCTGTGTAATGTAAAGGGGCCCAGAGGTGCAGGGTGCTGTGTAATGTAAAGGGGTCCAGAGGTGCAGGGTTCTGTGTAATATAAAGGGGGCCAGAGGTGCAGGGTTCTGTGTAATATAAAGGGGGCCAGAGGTGCAGGGTGCTGTGTAATGTAAAGGGGGCCAGAGGTGCAGGGTTCTGTGTAATGTAAAGGGGGCCAGAGGTGCAGGGTGCTGTGTAATGTAAAGGGGGCCAGAGGTGCAGGGTTCTGTGTAATATAAAGGGGGCCAGAGGTGCAGGGTGCTGTGTAATGTAAAGGGGGCCAGAGGTGCAGGGTTCTGTGTAATATAAAGGGGGCCAGAGGTGCAGGGGGCTGTGTAATGTAAAGGGGGCCAGAGGTGCAGGGTTCTGTGTAATATAAAGGGGGCCAGAGGTGCAGGGTGCTGTGTAATGTAAAGGGGGCCAGAGGTGCAGGGTTCTGTGTAATATAAAGGGGGCCAGAGGTGCAGGGGGCTGTGTAATGTAAAGGGGGCCAGAGGTGCAGGGTGCTGTGTAATGTAAAGGGGTTCAGAGGTGCAGGGTGCTGTGTAATATAAAGGGGGCCAGAGGTGCAGGGGGCTGTGTAATGTAAAGGGGTGCAGGGTGCTGTGTAATGTAAAGGGGTGCAGGGGTGGAGAGGGGGTACACAGTAATAACAAAGAGATATTGAAAGATGCAGGGGGCACAGTGGGGTGTTTACACAGGGGGGGCACTTTTATCTCCCGCTAGAGGTTAAAAAAATGCGACTGTGTCCACGCTGCTGAAGCGCCCCCCCCCCCCTGTCTGGTCTGATGATCGCCCTCCATCGGCCAGTCCTGATAGAGAACCAGCACTGATCAGTACATGATCTTCGGGGGTGGGGCATTGGGTGTGGACTAAAAAAATAGATACATTAAAAATGAAAACAAAAAAGGGGTGATGCCATTTGGGGCCCTGGGGAACACCAGGGGGCCCCTTAGAGGTCGGGGGGGGGGCTTTGGGTGTAATGCCTGTACCCCCTGATGGCGGCTCTATGTGGGGGGAGGGGATTCAGTACATTCTATTCCTCTCTTGTATTATATTTCTCTATTATAATACTTACCAATCACGTCTTCTCCCGCTCTGTCCTGTGATAGCCCCTCCTCCTGGGTGGGGATCAGAGGCGGAGCTACCCTCTTCTTCTTCTTTATATGAATTTCCCTAAGTGCCCCAATCTCCCCCCTATGTGGACGGGGGGGTAGGGGCCGGGTGACGGGTCCCTCCTCCTGGGTACGAAGCTTCCTATCTGCCCCAATCTCGCCCCTATGTGGACGGGGGGGTAGGGGCTGGGTGACGGGTCCCTCCTCCTGGGTGGGGATCGGAGGCGGAGCTACCCTCTTCTTCTTTATATGAATTTCACTAAGTGCCCCAATCTCGCCCCCATGTGGACGGGGGGGTAGGGGCCGGGTGACGGGTCCCTCCTCCTGGGTACGAAGCTTCCTATCTGCCCCAATCTCGCCCCTATGTGGACGGGGGGGTAGGGGCCGGGTGACGGGTCCCTCCTCCTGGGTACGAAGCTTCCTATCTGCCCCAATCTCGCCCCTCTGTGGAGGGGAGGGTAGGGGCCGGGTGACGGGTCCCTCCTCCTGGGTGGGGATCGGAGGCGGAGCTACCCTCTTCTTCTTTAATTGAATTTCACTTAGTGCCCCAATCTCGCCCCCATGTGGACGGGGGGGTAGGGGCCGGGTGACGGGTCCCTCCTCCTGGGTACGAAGCTTCCTATCTGCCCCAATCTCGCCCCTATGTGGACGGGGGGGTAGGGGCCGGGTGACGGGTCCCTCCTCCTGAGTACGAAGCTTCCTATCTGCCCCAATCTCGCCCCTATGTGGACGGGGGGGTAGGGGCTGGGTGACCGGTCCCTCCTCCTGGGTGGGGATCGGAGGCGGAGCTACCCTCTTCTTCTTTAATTGAATTTCACTAAGTGCCCCAATCTCGCCCCCATGTGGACGGGGGGGTAGGGGCCGGGTGACGGGTCCCTCCTCCTGGGTATGAAGCTTCCTATCTGCCCCAATCTCGCCCCCATGTGGACGGGGGGGTAGGGGCCGGGTGACGGGTCCCTCCTCCTGGGTATGAAGCTTCCTATCTGCCCCAAACTCCCCCCTATGTGGACGGGGGGGTAGGGGCCGGGTGACGGGTCCCTCCTCCTGGGTACGAAGCTTCCTATCTGCCCCAATCTCGCCCCCATGTGGACGGGGGCGTAGGGGCCGTATGGCTGGTGGGGGGTCCTTAGTCGGGGACCCCGCTCTTTCCTCTGATCCCTCTTGGTTGGTATACAGAGGGATCTTCTTTTTCTTAAAAAGTCGTTTTATTGCCCCAAAAAAGCCTTTAGGTTTGCCCTGGGGCGGGGCAGCTGGCTGGTGTCCTTCCATTGGCTGATCTTGTGTGATCTGCACACAATGATCTCTGTCTGCTTCAATGCATTTCATCATTTTCAATGCGTAAGATTGAGGAGCCAATTAGAGTGCGTCCTTCTCTCTTCACAGTCACTCGATGAATGAACCTTTCCCTCTGAGCCCCTCCTCCTTTTATTTCCTCCCCTCCCTCCCTCTGCTGTGATGTCACAAAGCTCACAGGTGGAAGCGTCACCATGGCAACAGAAGAGTGACCTCACCAACTGACACAATTCACCATGGCAACAGAAGAGTGACCCCCCACTGACAACATTCAAACTGACATGTCTTGTGCTGTACAGCAAGCAGCCTGGAAAAAGTATTCATACCCCTCTGTGTACAGAGACAGGAAAAAGTATTCACACCCCTCTATAGACAGACAGGAAAAAGTATTCATACCCCTCTGTGTACAGACAGGAAAAAGTATTCATACCCCTCTGTGTACAGACAGGAAAAAGTATTCATACCCCTCTGTGTACAGACAGGAACAAGTATTCATACCCCTCTATACACAGAAACAGGAAAAAGTATTCATACCCCTCTATATACAGGAAAAAGTATTCATACCCCTCTATAGACAGGAAAAAGTATTCATACCCCTCTATAGACAGGGAAAAGTATTCATACCCCTCTATAGACAGACAGGAAAAAGTATTCATACCCCTCTATAGACAGACAGGAAAAAGTATTCATACCCCCCTATAGACAGACAGGAAAAAGTATTCATACCCCTCTATAGACAGACAGGAAAAAGTATTCATACCCCTCTATACACAGAGACAGGAAAAAGTATTCATACCCCTCTGTGTACAGACAGGAAAAAGTATTCATACCCCTCTATATACAGAGACAGGAAAAAGTATTCACACCCCTCTATACACAGAGACAGGAAAAAGTATTCATACCCCTCTATAGACAGACAGGAAAAAGTATTCATACCCCTCTAAAGACAGACAGGAAAAAGTATTCATACCCCTCTAAAGACAGACAGGAAAAAGTATTCATACCCCTCTATAGACAGACAGGAAAAAGTATTCATACCCCTCTTTAGACAGGAAAAAGTATTCATACCCCTCTATAGACAGACAGGAAAAAGTATTCATACCCCTCTATAGACAGGAAAAAGTATTCATACCCCTCCATAGACAGAGACAGGCAAAAGTATTCATACCCCTCTATAGACAGACAGGAAAAAGTATTTATACCCCTCTGTGTACAGACAGGAAAAAGTATTCATACCCCTCTATACACAGAGACAGGAAAAAGTATTCATACCCCTCTATATACAGGAACAAGTATTCATACCCCTCTATAGACAGGAAAAAGTATTCATACCCCTGTATAGACAGGGAAAAGTATTCATACCCCTCTATAGACAGGAAAAAGTATTCATACCCCCCTATATACAGGAAAAAGTATTCATACCCCTCTATATGCAGGAAAAAGTATTCATACCCCTCTAAAAAACAGGAAAAGGTATTCATACCCCTCTATAGACAGACAGGGAAAAGTATTCATACCCCTCTATAGACAGGAAAAAGTATTCATACCCCCCTTAAAAACAGCAAAAAGTATTCATACCCCTCTATAGACAGGAAAAAGTATTCATACCCCTCTATAGAGAGGGAAAAGTATTCATACCCCTCTATGTAAAATCCTTGCACAATGTTTTTACCAGCGTGTACTAAAGTAGATGAAAATTGGTAGAAGCTGCGCTGCAATGTAAAAAAATCAATATAACAATCAAATTATAATGTGTGCAATCTAAAATAAACAAGTGAAAGGTGCAGAGTCCATATGAATGGATGTATCACAGAGAAAATCAGGATGACAGAAAGTTCTCCGAATGTGTGAAAGGTATCCAAATAATATCCAGTGAATCTGTATAGCAGATGAAAGTATCCTCCACCGTTAATATCCTAGCTGCTTACCAAAATGATAAGTTAATCAAGCATGTAACCATAACAGCCAGATCCAGGATTCCAGGGTATATTTTCACCTTATCTCAGTTTCACATATCAGACCATTCCTTCTCCGTAGTGTGACCCAAAAGAGAAAAGGCTGACATAGCGTGATACCGTAATACATTTTTTTTAATGATAAAAGTAATGCACTTACAGTTATGCAGTTAAAACAGTGCGTGTATTATAATAGCCGGCCGGCTCTACTGTCTGCTCGTCCTTCCGGGTAGACAGCGCGGTACGATTCGTGGTGACGTCAGCACACCGCTCCTCCCTACGCCGTTTCGTCACAACAATGACTTCTTCCAGGGGCACAAGCGGCGTGCTGACTCGCCACTCTTTAAAAGCAATAACAACATCCGGGACCGCCCAGCTCTGAACCTTGGAGATCACGGGCGCAAGCCGCCATATTTGAGTTGGGATCCCTGCCACTAATGAACAGTAATGCAGGCAAAGACTCAAAAGCGGAAAAATATAAAGTAAAACGTATAACTTTGTTAAAGCGGTAGTTCACCCTCACCCACATGATTTTACCATCGAGACAGGCATTGTAGCGCGAGCTACAGTATGCCTGTCCCGATTTTTTTAACCCCGGACTCACCTAGTAATCGTACATTGTAGATTTCGGCTCCCGCGGGGAATGGGCGTGCCTATGGAGAGGGAGGATGATTGACGGCCGGCCCTGGCACGTCACTCTCCCCGAAGACAGCCGGAGTAGGTCTCGGCTCTTCACGGCGCCTGAAGAGCCAAGCCTATTTCGGCTATTTCCGGAGAAGCGTGACGCGCCAGAGCCGGCCGTCAATCATCCTCCGTCTCCATAGGCACGCCCATTCCCCGGTATCTTCGATGTACGAGTACAAGGTGAGTACGTGGGTAAAAAAATCGGGACAGGCATACTGTAGCTCGCGCTACAATGCCTGATTTTATGGTAGTAGAAAAAAAAAAAAAAATTCCGTTCATAGGGTGAACCCCCGCTTTAAATGGTTCATACGCTTTAGACAAATATATGTTAAAACAAAAGTTAAAATTAGGGTCATAAAACAAAAAAAAGGGTTTGGTTAAATGTATAAAAGATAATGAAAAACGTTTCACATAGCAACCGTACCCCAAAAAAGAAAAGGAATGTAAGCACTAAAGATTGAAACAAGTGCCAATAAGTTTCATGGCAAAAAGCCATAAAAATATAAAAATTGTATATACACTACTTATAGCAAAAATGTAAAGGCTAATTGCTGACAAGAGTGTGCTAATTGTGCTGCCCTCTTGTGGCCACAACAAAAAGGCTTAAAATTACAGTTGGAGTACAAACTATGACATTTCTGACAAATGTCACAATTCAACTTGATAGCAGAACTTATGAGCTAATCTAAAAATGGCTCTGGCTTTACCAATGTCCCTGTAAAGCAATTCTCAATTCCAGTCCTCAGGCCCCCCAACAGGTCAGGTTTTCAGGATTTCCCTCAGATGAAAAGGCTGTGGTGATTACTAAGGCAGTGAAACTGATCAAATCACCTGTGCAAAATAATGGAAATCCTGAAAACCTGACCTGTTGGGGGGGCCTGAGGACTGGAATTGAGAAACACTGCTGTAAAGGGATAATATTAATTAAAAATATTAATTGAAAAGGATAAAAATTGAATAAAAAGGAGAAAAAATGTCACCATAGGAAAGCCCTGATAGACCAAAGATCAGAGCTGGTTTACAAGAGATAATTACAAAAGCATGAAGGTTTGCCAAACCTTCATGGTTATTAGACTTGTCCCGGCTAACATGAAACCGCAACTAATTTTGGCCATGTATGAGTTCCCAGAAGGCAGCGTGCCCCATTCACCAGAAGACACCGCCGGAGGACGGAGGAAGAAGACCACCATGGTGGAGGAAGAGGCAGAAGAGCCAGTTCCGCACCCTATATATAGATAAGACAGATATGAAAGCACATAGGGCTCGGGATATGGGATATAATATATATCATCAGAAAATTCCAGGTAAAGTGGAGCAATCATCAAGGAGGACACATGAGACTCTGGGAATGTGGGGGGGGGGGGGGGGGGGGGTGCTGGTGACCAGAGACCACCTTCCACAGAAATACACTAATGTAAGGGGGGTTTCTTTTATAGGGGGGAAGCCTTTTATATCAGTGCCCCCCTTACATTATTGTATTTATTCCCCCTTACATCAGTGACCCCCCCCTCAGACTGGCCTGGTGGCGCTGTCACTTACCTCTCAGGTGCACCTTGTAGGGCGAATTTAGTTGGCTCCAGCTTGGTGGCTCTTGTTTTCCTATAGTCTCCTCTCCACTGTCCACCCACCTGACTTCTTCCATGACCCCCATCCTGGTGACACGCCCACTCTTGACTCATCTCCAGACTCCCTCAGAGACTGCAGACATTATATAAGACAAGAGATGGTCAGAGGCTGCGGGCATGGTCCAGGAAATGGCAGAGGCTGCGGGCATGGTCCAGGAGATGTCAGAGGCTGCGGGCATGGTCCAGGAGATGTCAGAGGCTGCGGGCATGGTCCAGGAGATGTCAGAGGCTGCGGGCATGGTCCAGGAAATGTCAGAGGCTGCGGGCATGGTCCAGGAGATGTCAGAGGCTGCGGGCATGGTCCAGGAGATGTCAGAGGCTGCAGACATTATATAAGACAGGAGATGTCAGAGGCTGCGGGCATGGTCCAGGAAATGTCAGAGGCTGCAGACATTATATAAGACAGGAGATGGTCAGAGGCTGCGGGCATGGTCCAGGAGATGGTCAGAGGCTGCGGGCATGGTCCAGGAAATGTCAGAGGCTGCGGGCATGGTCCAGGAGATGTCAGAGGCTGCGGGCATGGTCCAGGAGATGTCAGAGGCTGCGGGCATGGTCCAGGAGATGTCAGAGGCTGCGGGCATGGTCCAGGAGATGTCAGAGGCTGCGGGCATGGTCCAGGAGATGTCAGAGGCTGCGGGCATGGTCCAGGAAATGTCAGAGGCTGCGGGCATGGTCCAGGAGATGTCAGAGGCTGCAGACATTATATAAGACAGGAGATGGTCAGAGGCTGCGGGCATGGTCCAGGAGATGGTCAGAGGCTGCGGGCATGGTCCAGGAGATGTCAGAGGCTGCGGGCATGGTCCAGGAAATGTCAGAGGCTGCGGGCATGGTCCAGGAAATGTCAGAGGCTGCGGGCATGGTCCAGGAGATGTCAGAGGCTGCGGGCATGGTCCAGGAGATGTCAGAGGCTGCGGGCATGGTCCAGGAGATGTCAGAGGCTGCGGGCATGGTCCAGGAGATGGCAGAGGCTGCGGGCATGGTCCAGGAAATGTCAGAGGCTGCGGGCATGGTCCAGGAGATGTCAGAGGCTGCGGGCATGGTCCAGGAGATGTCAGAGGCTGCGGGCATGGTCCGGGAAATGTATCTCGTTTACGTTACGCGGCCGCAAGTTTTACGGGCAAGTGCTTGGTTCACAAAGCACTTGCCTGTAAAGTTGCGGCGGCGTAGCGTAAATTCTCCGGCGCAAGCCCGCCTAATTCAAATGATCCAGGTAGGGGGGGCGTGGATCATTTAAATTAGGCGCGTTCCCGCCCCGTTCGCACTGCGCATGCGCCGGGCGTAAAAATAGCCCAGTGCGCATGCTCCAGCTCACGACGGAAAACGTCAATGACGCCGACGTAAGCGTCATTGACGTAAAGTCCTATTCGCGAAACGACTTAGGAAAACTACGTAAACGACGGAAAAAGACGACACTGACCCGACGCCATACTTAACATGGCATACGATGGACCTTCGTAAACTTACCCCTCATATAGCAGGGGTAAGTTTACGCTTACGGAAACGTCGTAAATTCACTGCGTCGACCGCTTGTACGTTCGTGAATCTCGTGTAAATAGCTAATTTGCATAGACGGGGGAAAATGACGTCGGCGACACCTAGCGGCGGGAAAAAAAATTGCATCTAAGATCTGACAGCGTAAGAGCCTTACGCCTGTCAGATCTAATGGGTATCTATGCGTAACTGATTCTAAGAATCAGTCGCATAGATACCCGGGGCCAGATTAGGACTTACGACGGGGCAATTGACGTTGCGCCGTCGTAAGCCCTTTGAGAATCTGGCCCTGCATGTCTATAAAACATCCAACAAAAGGACAAGCAGCATGTCAGGAAGTAGAGGGGGAAGTATGGAAGTGTTGGCGGGTTTTTATTACCGTCTGTCTCCTGTCTATGGAGATTCTCTCTCTTCCAATGGTAACATTTCTTCTCATACATGACAGTCGTTCCCATCCCCCATAATTCCCATTAGAATTATTGGCCCGGATTCAGAGAGAAATTGCGCCTGCGTAACCATAGTTACGCAGCGCAATTGCTTACTTGCGCCGGCGTAACAAATGCTCCCGATTCAGGAACCTCGTTACGCCGACTGCAGCCTAAGATCTGCGCGGCATAAGGCGCTTATGCCCGCATATCTTAGGCTGCATTATTGCGATGGCCGCTAGGTGGCGTTCCCGTTGTGCTCAGCGTATAGTATGCAAATTGCATACTAACACCGATTCACAACCCTACGCGCACCCTGCGTACGCAGTTTACGTGGTTTGCGTACGGCGGTTTTCGCGTAGGGCTGCCCCTGCTATTAGCAGGGGCAGCCAATGTTACGTATACCCGTCGTTCCCGCGTCGCGAAATTTAAAATTTACGTAGTTTGCGTAAGTGAATCGTGAATGGCGCTGGACGCCATTCACGTTCACTTTGAAGCAAATGACGTCCTTGCGACGTCATTTGCCGCAATGCACGTCGGGAACGTTTCCCGACGGAGCATGCGCACTACGCTCGGCGCGGGAACGCGCCTAATTTAAATGATTCCCGCCCCCTACAGGATCATTTAAATTGCGCGCTTACTGCTCTGTGAATCGCGTGTAGCGCAGAAAATTTGCGGGGGCACAGGGCAAAAACGATGCCCTGCTCCTACGCAAAAAAAGCGCAAGGCTACCTGAATCTGGGCCATTGCTATGTTGTCGGCCTTTCCACTCTCAGTATTTAATATATTTTTTGTGCACATTGGTGGCTTATGGGCGTGTCTTTCCTGGCCGTATTCTCGCCTTCCGGGAGCTGCGACGCGCACTGGGGACCTCCCATCTCCCTCCGCCGTGCATTGGCTTGGGGTGGGCGGGGGCTTCCGTCACTGCGCGTCGACGTCACGCCTCACACCTTGTGACGCTGGGGTGGATTCAGGTACGAATTGCGCCCTCTTACTGAGGCGCAGCGTACCGTTTTAACGCTGCGCCTCCGTAAATTACGTGCGCTGCGCTTCATTCACGAAGCAGTAGCTACGTTATTTGCGCGGGCGCTCCTTAAAAATGCCCGGCGTAAGGGCGCGTCATTTAAATGATCCCGTAGGGGGCGTGGATCATTTAAATTAGGCGCGTTCCCGCGCCGAACGTAGTGCGCATGCTCCGTCGGGAAACGTTCCCGACGTGCATTGCGGCAAATGACGTCGCAAGGATGTCATTTGCTTCAACGTGAACGTAAATGGCGTCCAGCGCCATTCACGATTCACTTACGCAAACGACGTAATTTTTAAACGTCGCGACGCGGGAACGACGGGTATACTTAGCATTGGCTGCCCCTGCTAATAGCAGGAGCAGCCTTACGCAGAACCCGATAAACGTAAACGACGTAAACTGCGTACGCAGGGCGCGCGTACGGTTGTGAATCGGCGTTAGTATGCAATTTGCATACTGTACGCTGACCACTACGGGCATAAGAGCCTTATACCACGCATATCTTAGGCTGCAGTCGGCGTATCGAGCTCTCTGAATCAGGAGCAGTCGATACGCTGGCGCAACTAAGCAATTGCGCTGCGTAACTATGGTTACGCAGACGCAATTGCTTTCTGAATCTACCCCGCTGTTTTCCCGGCGGGGTGTTTTCTCATCCTTGGCGCACAAAAGAGGGGGTTGTTTGGTTTGGCACCTCTCGCCGGGTGACTCGGCTGGCGGCGCGCCCCCCCCCCCCCCCGTGTGTGCGCCAGCGTGACGTTGGGGGCTGGACTGTGGCGGCGTTCCCCATATGAGCCTCTCCCCCTGGTGGGTTCACACACATGGCTCCATACTGCCCTCCTCCCTTCACAACAGGTACATCACCCCAACTACCTCCACTTTTCTCTCTTCCTTTTCTCCAGCTCTTCCCTTCTTCCTCTCTTCTCCCTCCTTCTACACGGCTTTTCCCACCTTTATTCACAGTGGTCCCCCCAATTTCTGGGGTCATCTTATTCACTTCACACCAGTCCACCCTCCTGGGGGCGCTGCTTGTGTTGGGCGTTGCCATGCCTCTTCAGCTCTCCGGCTGCTCTGCGATCCTCATTGGTCACCACTGTGCAGAGGTTTATTGTAGGTGAAGTGGGTTAGACGTGTATATATATATATGGGGGGGCTTCTCCTGTTTTGTGTTTACCCCGCGCCTCTGTATTTCCCTTCCATGATTGAATCTTGTTTGTTTCTCTTACCCTTAGATGATCACTACGCGTTCTCTTCCTGAAGGAGTGGCCCGAAACGCGTAGAGCTATCACCTACCGCTAAGCAGGGCCGCCATCGGTTATTATGGGGCCCCTTACACAGCTTCAGGCATGGGCCTTCCTAGAGAACCGGGGGGGCTGCCGTGAATTAAGAAGGGCCCTTTACACAAAAAAGAAGAAATAAAGAAAAATATATATAAAAAAAAGGGGGGTAGCCATCCGGGGCGGCCCTGGGGACCTCTGGGCCCTTTAATAAAAATAAATAAAAAAATAAATATATATATTTTTTTTAAAAGGGGGGTAGCCACCTGGGGCCCTTTAATTAAAAAAAAAAAAAAATATATATATATATATATACACACACACACAAATATTTTTATATATATATATAAAGAAATTACAAAAAAGGGGGGATGCCATCTGGGACCTCTGGGCCCTTTAATAAAAAAAAATATATATATATGAAAAAGAAAAAAAAAAGAAATAAAATAAAAAAAATGTAATGCTTTTATAAAAAAAAAGGGGGGTTGCCACATGGGGCCCTGGGGACCTCTGAGCCTTTTAATAATATTATATATATATATATATATATATATATATATATATATATATATAATATTAATAAAATAAATATAAAAATATATATATAAAAAAGGGGGGTTGCCATCTGGGGCCCTGTGGGCCCCTGGGAACCTCCGGACCCCTAAAAAAAAAATATATATATATTTTTTTTTTAAAAGGGGGTTGCCATCCGGGCCCCTTACAGGTGTACTGCCTGTACCCCCCTGATGGCGGCCCTGCCGCTAAGTGTACGTAATCCTGAACTTTTCATGGACGTTTCCCATCCCCCCATCTTTTTATTTTTCAGTCGGTCATAAATCTGCACCGGTAACAGCGGCAATGTGTGTAAATGACGCGTTCTATACTTGGAATTACATTATGAATTTGGATTTCACTTTTTGGTTTGGATGAAATATAAAAAAAGTATTAATATAAAGCAAAATGCATCGAATTTAAATATGATGTCATGTGACAATTTGAACCAATTAAAAGCTACCTTTTATCACATGTATCGCCTGTGTCCGTGTGCCTCATATGAAGCCCCGCCTCCTGTGGCTTTCTCCTTTTTAACCACTTCCATACCGGGGGACACTTACGCACCTTCCCGCCCAAGCCGATTTTCAGCTTTCAGCGCTGTCGCACTTTGAATGGCAATTGCGCGGTCGTGCGACGTTGTACCCAAACAAAATTGGCGTCCTTTTTCCCCCACAAATAGAGCTTTCTTTCGGTGGTATTTGATCACCTCTGCGATTTTTTATTTTTGCGCAACAACTAAAAAAAGACTGAAAATGTTGAAAAAAAAATACGTTTTTATTTTTTTCTGTTCATTTTTTTTGTAAATAAGTAAGTTTTCTCTTTCAATTACGGGCACTGATATGGCGGCACTGATGGGCACCGATGAGATGGCACTGATGGACATCGATGAGGTAGTACTGACGGGCACAGATGAGGTGGCACTGATTGGCGGCGCTGGTATGCGGCACTGATGGGCACACATAGGCGGCACTGATGGGCACACATAGGCGGCACTGATGGGCACTAAGGGGCACTCATAGGCGGCACAGATGGGCACTCATGGGCGGCACTTATGGGTGGCACTGATGGATACTTATGGGTGGCACAGATGGGCACTGATAGGTGGGCACTGGGCATGGATGGGCACTGTGGGGTGGCACTGATGGACACTGTGGGGCGGCACTGATGGACACTGTGGGGCAGCACTGATTTACCCATGTTGCCAGTCAGTGCCCATTTGTGGGCACTGATTGGCATCTTTTTTTTTTTAATGCTTTTTTTTTTCCAGACTTTTTTTTTTTGCCCCCCTTTTTTTTTGTTTGCCCTTCCCTGGTGGTCCAGTGTGGCGATCCGAGGGGGGGGGGGGCTGCGCTGATAAACAATCAGCGCAAACCCCCCCTGTCAGGAGAGCCGCCGATCGGCTCTCCTCTACTCGTGTCTGTCAGATGCGAGTGAGGAAGAGCCATCAACGGCTCTTCCTGTTTACATCGGGATCAGCCGTGATTGGACACGGCTGATCACGTGGTAAAGAGTCTCCGCCGGAGGCTCTTTACCGAGATCAGAGATGCAGGGTGTCAGACTGACACTCCGCATCACCGACCGCGCGCTGCGCGCCCGAAATTCTGCAGGACGTCCAGTCAGGATTTCAGAACCACTTCCCGGACGTAAATCGGCTATAGGCCGGGCGGGAAGTGGTTAATGGCCAATAAAATATTTTTAAAAATTAAATTTTTTCACCAAGTTACATTTGCGTCGTTTCTGCTACATATCTTTTGTAAAAAATCCCAATAATCGTCTATTGATTGGTTTGCACAAAATATTGATATCGAGTCTACAAATCATGGGACAGATTTATGGCATTTTTATTATTTTTTTACTAGCGATGGCGGCGATCAGCGATTTTTAGCGGGACTGCGATGAATCGAACATCTAACTGCCACTTTTGACGCTTTTTGGGGAGCAGTGACACTAATACAGTGATCGGTGCTAAAAAAAAAAAATGCACTGTCACTGCACTAATGACACTGGCAAAGAAACATCAGGGGCAATCAAAGGGTTAAGTGCGTCCCTAGGGGGTGCTTACTAACCGTGGGGGAGGGGTTGCACTGATTGGGGGAAGACAGACATCCGGGTTCCTGCTTAGCAGGAACACAAGGGGGCAGATTCAGATAGAGATACGCCGGCGGATCTCCTGATCCGCCGTCGTATCTGTGAGACCCGACGGTCGGATCTATGCGACTGATTCATAAGAATCAGTTCCGCATAGATCTCCCTTAGATCCGACTGGTGTAAGTAACTTACACCAGTCGAATCTTAGGCTGTAATCTCCCGCCGGCCGCTAGGTGTCGTCGCGATTTTTTACCCGTCGCATATGCAAATGAGGAAAACCGCCGATTCACGTCCGTACGCCCGCCCGTCGCTCGTTTTCTACGTCGTTTGCGTTCGGGTTTTTCCGGCGGATAGCTACCCCTGCTTCTATGAGGGGTAGCTAATGTTAAGTATGGCCGACGTTCCCGCGCCGATTTTTTAATTTTCTACGTCGTTTGCGTACCGCCATCGGGAATACCGATGGCCGCAAACGACGTACCCGCCGCAAACAATGACGTCGTAGCGACGTCATTTGGAGCATGCGCACTGGGCTTTTTCGCCCCGGCGCATGCGCAGTTAAATCGGCGCGGGAACGCGCCTGATTTAAATTGTACACTCCCCCTAGCCGCGGAATTTGCATTCCGCCGGGGGGAGTTAGGATCCGACGGTGCAATTTGCGAGGTAAGTGCTTTATGAATCATGCACTAGCCTCGCTAAATTGCACCGGCGGATCGTAAACCAGGTAGATCTGGCGGATCTAAAGATCCGCTGACCTACATGAATCCGGCCCAAGATTTCCATCTTGTCCCCTCGCAGAACGACAATCAGCCTTGTTTACATGGGCAGATCACCATTCTGCCTCTCCCAGGGATGACTGCGGGCGGCTGGCAGACATTGGGTCTACCGGACCCATCGATTGACATCCCGGCGCCGCAATGGCGCCATATTGCTGCAGTCAATACCCGGCGTCTGGTCAGCAAGTAGTTAAAGAGGAAGTAAACCCTGATGATGGGTGTTGCTTCCTCTTTGTTTCCCTGCAAAGGTAAAGCATAATGGGCTAGTATGCATCACATAGTAGCCCATTATGTGTCACTTACCTGCAGTAGAAGCCCGCGATGTCCCTGTCTTCCTCGCTAGTAGCGAGCGTCCATCTTCACCCCTCTTCTTCCCGGGGGCCGCGTACCCTGGCTCTGTGACGTCACTCATGCGCACGCGGGAGCCGCCTTTAATGGCATGACCCCATCACAAAACGGCACGCTCAGTGCGCATGCGCCGTAGACATCAGTACAGTCATTTTTGCAAATATATCCTAAACCTACACCTAGATTTGTTCCACCTACCGGTAAGCCTTAAAGGGGTAATAAAAGGTAAAATAAAATTCCCCTAAATATCTCCCTTTCCCTCAGTGCCGTCCTCCTTCACTTCCCTCAGTGCCGTCCTCCTTCACTTACCTCAGTGCCGTCCTCCTTCACTCACCTCGGTGCCGCCGTCCTTCACTTCCCTCGGTGCAGTCCTCCTTCACTCACCTCGGCGCCGTCCTCCTTCACTTACCTCAGTGCCGTCCTCCTTCACTTACCTCAGTGCCGTCCTCCTTCACTTACCTCAGTGCAGTCCTCCTTCACTTACCTCGGTGCCGCCGTCCTTCACTTCCCTCGGTGCAGTCCTCCTTCACTCACCTCGGCGCCGTCCTCCTTCACTTACCTCAGTGCCGTCCTCCTTCACTTACCTCAGTGCCGTCCTCCTTCACTTACCTCAGTGCAGTCCTCCTTCACTCACCTCGGCGCCGTCCTCCTTCACTCACCTCGGCGCCGTCCTCCTTCACTCACCTCAGTGCCGTCCTCCTTCACTTACCTCGGTGCCGCCGTCCTTCACTTCCCTCGGTGCAGTCCTCCTTCACTCACCTCGGCGCCGTCCTCCTTCACTCACCTCGGCGCCGTCCTCCTTCACTCACCTCGGCGCCGTCCTCCTTCACTCACCTCGGTGCCGTCCTCCTTCACTCACCTCGGCGCCGTCCTCCTTCACTCACCTCGGCGCCGTCCTCCTTCACTCACCTTCCTTCACTTACCTCGGTGCAGTCCTCCTTCACTCACCTTGGTGCTGCACTCAACAGGCCAACAAATTTGGCAAACTAAACAATGGCCACAGGAAAAATAAAAAAACACAGAGGTGATCAAATACCACCAAAAGAAAGCTCTATTTGTGGGATAAAAAGGACATAAATTTTGTTGCGTACGTCGTTGCACATTCGTGCAATTGTCAGTTAAAGCATACCTCGGTGCAGTCCTCCTTCACTTACCTCATTCTTCCAATGTCCTTATTTCTTCTGAGAAATCCTCACTTCCTGTTCTTCTGTCTGTAACTCCACACAGTAATGCGAGGCTTTCTCCCTGGTGTGGAGTGTTGTGCTCGCCCCCTCCCTTGGGCTACAGGAGAGTCAGGACTCCCACTAACACACATCTCCTTTCTCTATCTGCAACGTAAAGGGCATCCTGACTCTCCTGTAGCCCAAGGGAGGGGGGCGAGCACGACACTCCACACCAGGGAGAAAGCCTCGCATTACTGTGTGGAGTTACAGACAGAAGAACAGGAAGTGAGGATTTCTCAGAAGAAATAAGGACATTGGAAGGATGAGGTAAGTGAAGGAGGACTGCACTGAGGTGAGTGAAGGAGGACTGCACTGAGGGAAAGGAAGAGATTTGGGGAAACATTTTTACCTTTTATAACCCCTTTAATCTAGGTTCCCCTGTAGGGGGTATAAGTGGTCTGTGAGGGTTTATTACCCCTTTAAGAGAACAAGCTGCACTGCAGATGTAGCAGTTAGACGGGTTGAGACAAACCATTTAGGCCCCATGCACACGAGACGCAGATGCAAACTCATCTAAACACACGTTTTCAAACGCAAAAAAACGGCTTTTAAAACGCCTGTTTTTGCCGCGAATTTCGCAATGTTTTACCGCGTTTGCGTTTATAAGCGTTTGGTTAAGAAACATCATAAGACCCTCCCTAAGCTCAAAAAACAGTATTATATAAGCATTTCAGCCATTTTGTGAGACCAGAGTGAGTAGCAGCTGAGAGAGCCGCAGTGTACGTGTATTTAGCGTGTCACTTGCCACGTCACCTGCCAGAAGTTGTGGATTGTCCACTTGCCACATCACCTGTTCACATCACCTGGCCATGTCACCTGCCACAAGTTGTGGATTTTCCGCAATGCAAGCAATTACATTTTTTTATGTTTTTTCATCATTTGCCATTATGAGATTTTGAGATTTCTAATGTAAAAAAATAGGTCACCTTTAAAAAACGCCTATAAACGAAACCGCGGCAAAACGCCGGTACCGCGTTTTGCGGCGTTTTGCCTTGATTTGCGTCTGAAACGCGAAAATTTTTGCGTCTGAACCCAAATTTTTTGCGTCTGAAAAAACGGCCCTAAACCCAACTGCTTTAAAACGCCAAAAAACGTGATTGTGCGCACGGACACATAGGATAACATCAGAGCTTTTTTTCTCAGAAAATAGGTGCAGGAACTCAATCATGACCCCGTTCAGATTTCAAAAACAGTAGAAGGGTCTTAAAGGGGCATTATAACAGAATTGCATTACATACAGAGTGCAGAGTTCATGGGGGTTACACACAGAGTGCAGAGCTGTCACTTGTAAACACAGAAACCAGACTTCTGTGTTTACAAGTAATTGTGGTGAGCAGACACCAAAGGGTCTGAGCCAGAGGTGGTGTAACTGAGTTCCCCCAAGTTCCCCCTGAAAAAAAGCCCTGGGTAACATTAAATGAGTTCAGGGGCAGTAGAAAAAAATGCCCAAATGCCTCTGAACTCGAGTTTAGCAGCGTCTCGTGTGCGCAGGGCCTCACTGCTGGCAGGAGGACTTCTATGAATGGATGTAAAACATTTATCCCAAAAGGAGAACAAAACGATTGCTGTAGCCGTTTGTGTGGTTTACCTTTGTTAGTGCATCTAAAGATCGAGGGCCAGATTCACGTAGCGCAGCGGATCTATAGATCCGCTCGATCTACGTGAATTAAGATCCGCTCCCGCAAGTTTAGGAGGCAAGCGGCTAATTCACAAACCACTTACCTCCAAACTTGCGACGGCGGATCCTAAATCCCCCAGCGGAATTCAAATTCCGCAGCTAGGGGGAGTGTACTATTTAAATCAGGCGCGTTCCCGCGCCGTTTTAAATGCGCAGGCGCCGTCCGTGGAATTTCCCGGCGTGCATTGCTCCCACTGACGTCACTAGGACGTCGGTGGTTGCGACGTGAGCGTGACTTGCGACGCGCGTGTTCGTGAATCGGCGTACGCAAACAACGTTAGAAAATTCAAATTCGACGCGGGAACGTCGGCTATACTTAACATTGGCTGCGCCTGATAAAAGAAAGGGTAAGTATACGACGGGAAAACCGCTACGGAAACGACGTAAGAACACTGCGACGGGTCCGCGTACGTTCGTGAATTTGCGTATCTCGCTGATTTACATATTATTTATCGTAAATCAGCGGGAACGCCCCCGGCGCCATTTTTAAATGGAAAAAAAGATCCGACAGTGTAACACATTGTAACACAGTCAGATCTTAGCCCTATCTATGCGTATGTGATTCTATGAACCAGGCGCATAGATAGGACCAGTGTAAGTCAGAGATACGATGGGGGATCAGGAGATATCAGGAGATAATACACCGGAGTATCTCTACGTGAATCTGGCCCCTAAACTTCCCCCAGACTGACAACGCTGCTGTCCAAAGGTTGCTCCTTCCTCCAGAAGAGGGGCGCTCTAATACAGGAGATGTGTTACTGGCTAGATCAGCAGGTGAAAGCAGAGGGGGAAAATAAAACTAATGCAAGCCACCACATCTATGTCCCTCCTGTAGGTCAGTCCTGTACTGCAGATCGTCCCTCACCCTCCATGTTCTGCAGAATATTCCACCCGTCTGCGGGGACCGCACGGGACGTTCTGCAGAAGATCGCTCCCCCGCCTATAATGGTATAATATATATAGATTATATACAAGTATTATGTGTTCATTTGCACTTTTAAAGTCAGAGACCCGATTGAAGCCGGTTCCGGCATTGTTCGGGTCTTCTTGCCAGCCAGCTGGGCACGCCGGCTGGTCGCTCGGGTCTCCCGGTGGGAGAGGGGAGGACATCCCTTCCCGCTGCTTGTGATAACGGCCGGGAGAAAACGGTACCGGGGTGCAGGGGCGGATCTAGGGGGGACAACAGGGCAATTGCCCCCCCCACCCGAAAATACCACACTGACATGTTGTCACTTGCTCTGCCTCTCGGGGTGATGCCTCTAGCTGCAGGCTCCACCCCCCCTGGTATAACCACCTCCCTAAAATGACATATGGGTCGTGACATGGCGGCACGTGGTGAAACGCTTCTTCCTTTTTCAGCGCTGCTGCAGCTCTTTCTGTACATTACAGAGATGTCCCCTTCAGGGTGAGTTCCCCCTCCCCTCCCCCCACACCCCCTTCCCCCACACCCCCTCCCCCTGCATGTTTTTGGGACATTTTTAATGTTTCACTTTAAGCATTTTAACCACTTGACCTCCGGAAGGATTAACCCCCCCCCTTCATGACCATTTTTTGTGCGATACGTTACTGCGTCGCTTTAACTGACAATTGCGCGGTTGTGCGACGCTGTACCCAAATAAAATGTATGTCCTTTTTCTCCCCACAAATAGAGATTATAGGGGCAGATCCACAGACATGCTACGCCGCCGTAACTTATCTTTTTTTAAATGGAATCCCCAACGAATCCGCGCCGTAAGTTATGGCGGCGTAGCGTATCTATCGCTGCGTAAGGGCGCGGAATTCAAATGGATCGGCGTGTTTTATGTTAATAGGTTGTGACCCGATGTAAACAACGTTTTTTTTGGAACTGCGCATGCTCGAAATTAAACTGGAAACCCGCCAATGCTGACGACGGTGACGTCATTCTACGCAAATTCCTATTCGCGAACGACTTACGCAAACGACGTAAAAAAATTCAAAATTGTACGCGGGGAAGGACGGCCATACATGTTTTTATGTTAAGTATGGCCGTCCTTCCCCGCGTACAATTTAGAATTTTTTTACGTCGTTTGCGTAAGTCGTTCGCGAATAGGAATTTGCGTAGAATGACGTTGTCAGCATTGGCGGGTTTCCGGTTTAATTTCGAGCATGCGCAGTTCCAAAAAAAACGTAGTTTACGTTGGGTCGCGACGTATTAACATAAAACACGCCAACCCATTAGATCCATTTGAATTCCGCGTCCTTACGCCGCGATAGATACGCTACGCCGTCGTAACTTAAGGCGCGGATTCCATTTAAAAAAGATAAGTTACGGCGGCGTAGCGTATCTTTAACGATACGCCGGAAAAAGCCGAACGCAAACGGCGGAAAGAAAAAAAAGCGACGGGCCGACGTACGTTCGCGGATCGCCGTAAACTAGCTCATTTGCATGCTCGACGCGGATTTCGACGGGAACGCCACCTAGCGGCCGCCGAAAAATTGCATCTTAGATCCAACGGCGTACGCCTGTCGGATCGAGCCGAGATGCCGGCGTATCTTTGGTTTGAGGATTCAAACTAAAGATACGACGCGGGAATTTTGAAATTTACGCTGGCTTAATCAATAGATACGCCGGCGTAATTTCTTTGCGGATCCGTCCCTTATTTTTGCTGGTATTCGATCAACTCTGCGCTCTTTTTGCGCTATAAACAAAAAAAGAAAGACACTTTTGAAACAAAAAAAAACAATATTTTTTACTTTCTCTTACAAAACATCCAATAAAAAACATTTAAAATATAAATTTCTTCATCAGTTTAGCGCGATGCGCATTCTGCGACATATAAAAGAAATCCCAATAAGTGTCTATTGATTGGTTTGTGCAAAAGTTCTACAAACTATGAGATATATATATATATTAGTAATATCGGCGATCAGTGACTTATAGTGGGACTGCAAAATCGCGGCTGGACAATCTGACACTAACCGACACTTTTTGGTAGGGTTGTCCCGATACCACTTTTTTAGGACTGAGTACCGATACTTTTTTTTAAATGTGTCCCCAAATGCAGCCATGTCCCCCACATATGCAGCCATGTCCCCCCACATATGCAGCAATGTCCCCACATAAATCCAGCCATGTCCCCCCACAAATGCAGCCATGTCCCCCCACATATGCAGCCATGTCCCCCCCATATATGCAGCCATGTCCCCCCCATATATGCAGCCATGTCCCCCCACAAATGCAGCCATATCTCCCCTATATGCAGCCATGTCCCCCCACATATGTAGCCATGTCCCCCCTATATGCAGCCATGTCCCCCACAAATGCAGCCATGTCCCCCCACAGATGCAGCCATGTCCCCCCACATATGCAGCCATGTCCCCCCACATATGCAGCCATGTGACCCCACATATTGCAGCCATGTCCCCCCACATATGCAGCCATGTCCCCCCCACATATGCAGCCATGTCCCCCACATATTGCAGCCATGTCCCCCCACATATGCAGCCATGTTCCCCCACATATGCAGCCATGTTCCCCCACATATGCAGCCATGTCCCCCACATATGCAGCCATGTCTCCCCCATATATGCAGCCATGTCCCCCACATATTGCAGCCATGTCCCCCCACATATGCAGCCATGTTCCCCCACATATGAAGCCATGTCCCCCATATATGCAGCCATGTCCCCCCACATATGCAGCCATGTTCCCCCATATATGCAGCCATGTCCCCCCACATATGCAGCCATGTCCCTTATATATGCAGCCATGTCCCCCCCATATATGCAGCCATGTCCCCCACTTATGCAGCCATGTCCCCCACTTATGCAGCCATGTCCCCCACTTATGCAGCCATGTCCCCCCATATATGCAGCCATGTCCCCCACATATGCAGCCATGTCGCCCCACATATGCAGCCATGTCGCCCCTATATCCATCCATGTCTCCCACATATCCAGCCATGTCCCCCATATGCAGCCATGACCCCCCCATACCTAGATGCTGATGCCGCCGGCGCCGCATGGTTAATCAGCGTGCGGGGAACATCACAGCTTTCATTTGAATAGCTGTGTTCCCCGCTGCGCCGCGTATAGACACTCCCCCTTGCTCGGGATTGGACAGATCACCCGTCCAATCCCGAGCAAGGGGGAGTGTCTATACGCGGCACAGCGGGGAACACTACAGCTATTCAAATTAAAGCTGTGATATTCCCCGCACGCTGTTCAACCATGCGGCGGCAGCGTTGTTGCGTTATGCGACGGCGGCATTCGTGGCGGCGGGGGGGAACGGGGGTACAAGTACTTGCAAGTACTCCCGCAAATACTCGGTATCGGTCCCGATACTGGTATCGGTATCGGGACAACCCTACTTTTTGGGAACCAGTGACACTAATACTGTGATCAGTGCTGAAAATATGCACTGTCACTGGACTATCGACACTGGCTGGGAAGGGGTTAACATCGGGGGGCAATCAAAGAGTTAACTGTGTGCCTAACTGGTGTTTTCTTCCTGTGGGGGGGGGCATTGATTGGTGCCCCCGCTTTGCAGGAACACAGGATCGCTATAGAACAAGGATCTGCCTTGTTTACATTGGCGGATCGCCGTTCTGGCTCTCTGTCTAATAATCGGCGGGTGCCGGCGGACGTCGAATCCGTGGTACCTGCAGATCAGCTCCCGCTGTGTATAATCACGCATTGCGCGCCCCAGAATGCAGGATCACCAGGTACGTGACCCTGTGCAGGAGACCCACCTTGCCGCTGCCGTATAGGCAAGTTATATGGTGCGCAAGCGGTTAATAAAATCCCTGCTCCTGGCCTTGCCCATCCCCCTTGTGCTATTTTTGACACCCCCTTGCCCATTAGCCCAAAAAAATAAAAATTTGGCAGATTTGCCGCCCATTGATTTCGGGTTTGGCATAAAAACGTCTTTGAAATTCGCCAAGTTGCGCTCTAATCAAACCCGGGGCAGTTCACCTGATTGGCTGATCACCAGGCTCTGGGATATCGGGGGGGCTCACCTCTCCCCTTTACTGCCCGCCCCCCAATATCTTCACCCCTCCATCCAACAACCATACCCCAGCATGGAGGGGCTCGGTGAAGGTGGCGGTGAAGGTGTGGAGGTGTCGGATGGGGTCGCACAGATCATAAAAGGAGATCCGCCCGGCCTCATAATCCAGGTAGACCCGGACGGTACGGCTGGTGATGTCGCACGGTAATTGGATCTCTTTCCCGTTATGTGTGACCACATACTGGTTCTCGTGTCTTAGCAAACCCCAGGACCGCTGGTTATTCCCAATCCGGGACCGCGCCCACCCGGCCCTCTCTATACTGGGGTAACACATCCCGACTATCCAGTGCTGCGATTTACCGACATCCACTTCCCAATAATGTCTCCCCGAGGAAAATCTCTGACGGCTCAACACCTGAGCGCGATTCTGGAATCTGTCCGGGGCCTCTGGCCGTTCCAGCTTTATATCCAACCACGACGCGGTCTTCATATCCTCTGATAGGAGCAGATTGCTGTGGGCCGTGTTCTCGTCCAATAGCAGGTCTGCAGCCTCCTGTATATTGAAGCATACATGTTCCATGGTTGTCATATCGGAGAGCCCCGTGTATAATGTGTGGAGGATCCTGGTCACATCCAGATCCCCTCCATCATGGAGGATCTGATCTCCATCCTCACCATCATAGAAGTCCCGTGTGTCTGATCCCTGGAGGAGGGTCAGGGGGTCCGTCACGTTACACAGCTCCTCGATGTGACGCATCCTCCTGGATAGCTCCTCCTTCTTTATTTCCAGCTTTTGGATCTGATCAGACAATGATACCGAAACCCGCTGTGCCCGATCAATGATCCCATCCAGGACCTTCTTCTCCAGGTCCTCCAGACGTCTCCTGAGGTCCCGGAATAGGACGTCGACCCTCTCCGTCACATCATATGCCTTGTTTTCTGCGTTCCTCCTGTGTTCCTCCAGACTCCGGACTCTTTCCTCCATCTCCTCCCTCTTTGTGGTCAGTGACTGTAGAAGATTTCTGAGTTCTTGTTTCTCCTTCATGGAGGCCTCACCCAACGTCTCCACCTGGTGACCCCGGTGTTCCCCGGCCAAGCTGCAGCCCACACAGATACAAGCGGCATCCACGGTGCAGTAATATTCCAGAACCTTCCTATGAATAAGGCATTTCCTCTTCTCCAGGGAAGTGGTGGGGTCACATAAGACGTGTTCTGGTGACTTGCTGTGGACTCTCAGGTGGTCCTCACAGATGTAAGACTCACACAGCAGACAACACTTCGCAGCCGATACGGGAAAGTCAATGCAGTAAGTACAGACGTTCCCACTCACCGCCTGACCTGGCTGCGCAGCCTGGAAGGTCTCCGCGATGCTCCGCAATGTTATGTTCCTTTGTAGTGCAGGCCGCTTCCGGAACCCTTCTCTACATGCAGGACAGGAGTACCGTCCGGACCTCTCCTGTGTATCCAGCACATGATCTATGCAGACCCGGCAGAAGCTGTGTCCACAACTCAGGTTTACAGGATCCGTATAAATGTTCAGACAGACGGAACATTCCAGCTCTGCACTCAGAGCAGCAGACGCCATCGCTGGCCGAGGAAGAGAGAAACGAAAGTGAAAGGTTCAGACGCGTCTGACTAATAAGATCAGATTTCCATGACTCGGCTCAGGGAGCGGCTGGATTGGTCGCTTCTCTTCCAGCTACAGGAAGCTTGGAGCTCACACTGAGGAACGCAGATAACAAACCCTCAAAACTCACACACCCTCCAAAATGAACCAAAACACCCTCCAAACACACCAAAACACCCTCCAAAATAGACCAAAACACTCTCCAAAATAGACCAAAACACTCTCCAAAATAGACCAAAACACCCTCCGAAATAGACCAAAACGCCCTCCAAAATAGACCAAAACATCCTCCAAACACCCTCCGAAATACACCAAAACACCCTCCGAAATACACCAAAACACCCTCCGAAATAGACCAAAACACCCTCCGAAATACACCAAAACACCCTCCGAAATAGACCAAAACATCCTCCAAACACCCTCCGAAATACACCAAAACACCCTCCGAAATACACCAAAACACCCTCCGAAATAGACCAAAACACCCTCCGAAATAGACCAAAACACCCTCCGAAATACACCAAAACATCCTCCAAACACCCTCCGAAATACACCAAAACACCCTCCGAAATACACCAAAACACCCTCCGAAATACACCAAAACATCCTCCAAACACCCTCCGAAATACACCAAAACGCCCTCCAAAATACACCAAAACACCCTCCGAAATACACCAAAACGCCCTCCAAAATACACCAAAACATCCTCCAAACACCCTCCGGAATACACCAAGACACCCTTCGGAATACACCAAAACACCCTCCAAAGAAGTTCTCTCAGTAGGCTTGGTCTTTAAACCTACGGCTTCCATAGAACGGCACTGGAGGGATTATAGAGTAAAGCCTCGTACACACGGCCGAGGAACTCGACGTGCCAAACACATCGAGTTCCTCGGCCAGTTCAGCACTGAAGCCGCCGAGGAGCTCGGCGGGACGAGAGCTCCCATAGAACAACGAGGAAATAG